>NW_027211971.1:300000-392376 GCF_036971445.1 Narcine bancroftii | reverse complement strand
GAATCAGAGGTGGGGAATCAGAGTCCGGGAATCAGAGATGGTTATTCAGAGGCGGGGAATGAGATATGGGGAATCAGAGGCGGGGAATCAGAGGCGGGGAAACAGATGCCGAGAATCAGATATGGGGAATCAGAGGTGGCGAATCAAAGGCGGTGAATCAGAGATGGGGAATCAGAGGCCGGGAATCAGAGGCAGGGAATCAAACACGGGGAATCAGAGGCGGGGAATCAGAGCTGGGGAATCAGAGGCGGGGAATCAGAGTTGGGGAATCAGAGGCGGGGAAGCAGAGGCAGGGAATCAGACGCGGGGATTCAGAGGCGGGGAATCATAGTTGGGAATCAGAGGCGGATAGTCAGATATGGGGAAACAGAGGCGGGGAATCAGGGGCAGGGAAACAGAGGCGGGGAATCAGATATGGGCGATCGGATGCAGGGAATCAGAGGCGGGGAATCAGAGCTGGGGTATCAGAGGCGGGGAATCAGAGTTGGGGCATCAGAGGTGGGGAATTAGATATGGGGAAACAGAGGCGGGGAATCAGAGGCGTGGAAACAGAGGCGGGGAATCAGATATGGGGAATCAGAGGTGGGGAATCAGAGGCAGGTAATCAGATGTGCGTACTCAGAGATGGGGAATCAGAGGCAGGGAATCAGAATCAGAAGCGGGGAGTCAGAGGCCGGGAATCAGAGGCCTGGAATCAGATGCTGGGAATAAGAGGCCGGGAATCAGAGGTGGGGAATCAGAGTCCGGGAATCAGAGATGGGGAGTCAGAGGCGGGGAATGAGATATGGAGAATCAGAGGCGGGGAATCAGAGGCGGGGAAACAGAGGTGGGGAATCAGATATGGGGAATCAGAGGTGGCGAATCAAAGGCGGTGAATCAGAGATGGGGAATCAGAGGCGGGGAATCAGAGGCAGGGAATCAAACACGGAGAATCAGAGGCGGGGAATCAGAGCTGGGGAATCAGAGGCTGGGAATCAAAGTTGGGGAATCAGAGACAGGGAATCAGATATGGGGAAACAGGGGCGGGGAATCAGAGGCGGGGAAACAGAGGCGGGGAATCAGATATGGGGAATCAGAGGCGGGGAATTAGAGTTGGGGAATCAGAGGCGGGGAATCAGTGGTGGGGAAACAGAGGCGGGGAATCAAACACGGGGAATCAGAGGTGGGGAATCAGAGGTTGGATATCAGAGGCAGGGAATCAGCGGCGGGGAATCAGAGGCGGGGAATCAGAGGCAGGGAATCAGATGTGCGGAATCGGAGATGGGGAATCAGAGGCAGGGAATCAGAGGCGGGGAATCAGAGTCGGGGAATCAGAGGCAGGGAATCAGATGTGCGGAATCAGAGATGGGGAATCAGAGGTGGGGAATCAGAGGCTGTGAATCAGAGATGGGGAATCAGAGGCGGAGAATCAGAGGCAAGAAATCAGACACGGGGTTTCAGAGGCTGGGAATCAGACGGGGGAATCAAAGGCGGGGAATCAGAGCTGGGGAATCAGAGGCAGGGAATCAGAGTTGGGGATTCAGAGGCGGGGAATCAGATATGGGGAAACAGAGGCGGGGAATCAGAGTCGGGCAAACAGAGGCGGGGAATTAGATATGGGGAATCAGAGGTGGGGAATCAGAGGTGGTGAATCAGAGATGGGGAATCACAGGCGGGGAATCAGAGGCAGGGAATAGAATGCGGGGAATCAGAGGCAGGGAATCAGAGTTGGGGCATCAGAGGTTGGGAATTAGATATGGGGAAACAGAGGCGGGGAATCAGAGGCGGGGAAACAGAGGCGGGATATCAGATATGGGGAATCAGAGGTGGGGAATCAGAGGCAGGGAATCAGATGTGCGGAATTAGAGATGGGGAATCAGAGGCAGGGAATCAGAATCAGAAGCGGGGAATCAGAGGCCGGGAATCAGAGGCCGGGAATCAGATGCTGGGAATAAGAGGCCGGGAATCAGAGGTGGGGAATCAGAGTCCGGGAATCAGAGATGAGGATTCAGAGGCGGGGAATGAGATATGGAGAATCAGAGGCGGGGAATCAGAGGCGGGGAAACAGAGGTGGGGAATCAGATATGTGGAATCAGAGGTGGCGAATCAAAGGCGGTGAATCAGAGATGGGAAATCAGAGGCGGGGAATCAGAGGCAGGGAATCAAACACTGGAAATCAGAGGCGGGGAATCAGAGCTGGGGAATCACAGGCGGGGAATCCGAGTTGGGGAATCAGAGGCAGGGAATCAGATATGGGGAAACAGGGGCAGGGAATCAGAGGCGGGGAAACAGAGGCGGGGAATCAGATATGGGGAATCAGAGGTGTGGAATCAGAGGTTGGGAATCAGAGGCAGGGAATCAGAGGCGGGGAAACAGTGGCGAGGAATCAGATAAGGGGAATCAGAGGTGGCGAATCAAAGGCGGTGAATCAGAGATGGGGAATCAGATGCGGGGAATCAGAGGCAGGGGATCAAACACGGGGAATCAGAGGCGGGGAATCAGAGCTGGGGAATCAGAGGCGGGGAATCAGAGTTGGGGAATCAGAGGCGGGGAATCAGAGATGGGGAATCAGAGGTGGGGAATCAGAGTCGGGGAATCAGAGGCAGGGAATCGGATGTGCGGAATCAGAGATGGGGAATCAGAGGTGGGGAATCAGAGGCAGGGAATCAGAGGCGGGCAAACAGAGGCGGGGAATTAGATATGGGGAATCAGTTGTGGGGAATCAGAGGTGGTGAATCAGAGATGGGGAATCACAGGCGGGGAATCAGAGGCAGGGAATAGAACGCGGGGAATCAGAGGCAGGGAATCAGAGCTGGGGAATCAGAGGCGGGGAATCATAGTTGGGAATCAGAGGCGGGGAATCAGATATGGGGAAACAGAGGCGGGGAATCAGGGGCGGGGAAACAGAGGCGGGGAATCAGATATGTGGAATCGGATGCGGGGAATCAGAGGCGGGGAATCAGAACTGGGGAATCAGAGGCGGGGAATCAGAGTTGGGGCATCAGAGGTGGCGAATTAGATATGGGGAAACAGAGGTGGGGAATCAGAGGCGTGGAAACAGAGGCGGGGAATCAGATATGGGGAATCAGGGGTGGGGAATCAGAGGCAGGTAATCAGATGTGCGGAATCAGAGATGGGGAATCAGAGGCAGCGAATCAGAGGCAGGGAATCAGACGCGGGGAATCAGAGGTGGTGAATCAGAGATGTGGAATCAGAGGCGGGGAATCAGAGGCAGGGAATCAGACGCGGGGAATAAGAGGCGGGGAATCATAGCTGGCGAATCAGAGGCGGGGAATCAGAGGTGGGGAATCAGAGGCGGGGAATCAGATATTGGGATTCAGAGGTGGGGAATCAGAGGCGGGGAAACAGAGGCGGGGAATCAGATATGGGGTATCAGAGGTGGGGAATCAGAGGTTGTGAATCAGAGATGGGGAATCAGAGGAGGGGAATCAGAGGCCAATAATCAGACGCGGGGAATCATAGGCGGGGAATCAGAGCTGCGAAATTAGAGGCAGGGAATCAGAGTTGGGGATTCAGAGGCGGGGAATCAGATATGGGGAAACAGAGGCGGGGAATCAGAGGCGGGCAAATAGAGGCGGGGATCAGATATGGGGAAACAGAGGCGGGGAATCAGAGGCGGGGAAACAGAGGCGGGGAATCAGATATGGGGATCAGAGGTGGGGAATCAGAGGTTGGGAATCAGAGGCTGGGAATCAGAGGCTGGGAATCAGATGCATGGTATCAGATGCCGGGAATCAGAGGCGGGGAATCAGAGCTGGGGAATCAGAGGTGGGGAATCAAAGTTGGGGAATCAGAGGCGGGGACTTAGATATGGGGAAACAGAGGCGGGGAATCAGAGGCGGGGAAACAGAGGCGGGGAATCAGATATGGGGAATCAGAGGTGGGGAATCAGAGGCAGGGAATTAGATTTGCGGAATCAGAGATGGGGAATCAGAAGCAGGGAATCAGAGGCCGGGAATCAGAGGCCGGAATCAGATGCCGGGAATAAGAGGCCGGGAATCAGAGGTGGGGAATCAGAGTCCGGGAATCAGAGATGGGGAATCAGAGGCGGGGAATGAGATATGGGGAATCAGAGGAGGGGAATCAAAGGCGGGGAAACAGAGGCGAGGAATCAGATATGGGGAATCAGAGGTGGCGAATCAAAGGCGTTGAATCAGAGATGGGGAATCAGAGGCGGGGAATCAGAGGCAGGGAATCAAACACGGGGAATCAGAGGCGGGGAATCAGAGCTGGGGAATCAGAGGTGGGGTTCAGAGTCGGGGAATCAGAGGCAGGGAATCAGATGTGCGGAATCAGAGATGGGGAATCAGAGGTGGGGAATCAGAGGCTGTGAATCAGAGATGGGGAATCAGAGGCGGGGAATCAGAGGCTGGAAATCAGACACGGGGACTCAGAGGCTGGGAATCAGACGGGGGGAATCAAAGGCGGGGAATCAGAGCTGGGGAATCAGAGGCAGGGAATCAGAGTTGGGGATTCAGAGGCAGGGAATCAGATATGGGGAAACAGAGGCGGGGAATCAGAGGCGGGCAAACAGAGGCGGGGAATTAGATATGGGGAATCAGAGGTGGGGAATCAGAGGTGGTGAATCAGAGATGGGGAATCACAGGCGGGGAATCAGAGGCAGGGAATAGAACGCGGGGAATCAGAGGCAGGGAATCAGAGTTGGGGCATCAGAGGTTGGGAATTAGATATGGGGAAACAGAGGCGGGGAATCAGAGGCGGGGAAACAGAGGCGGGAAATCAGATATGGGGAATCAGAGGTGGGGAATCAGAGGCAGGGAATCAGATGTGCGGAATCAGAGATGGGGAATCAGAGGCAGGGAATCAGAATCAGAAGCGGGGAATCAGAGGCCGGGAATCAGAGGCCGGGAATCAGATGCTGGGAATAAGAGGCCGGGAATCAGAGGTGGGGAATCAGAGTCCGGGAATCAGAGATGGGGATTCAGAGGCGGGGAATGAGATATGGAGAATCAGAGGCGGGGAATCAGAGGCGGGGAAACAGAGGTGGGGAATCAGATATGTGGAATCAGAGGTGGGGAATCAGAGGTGGGGAATCAGAGGCAGGAAATCAGACACGGGGATTCAGAGGCTGGGAATCAGACGGGGGGTTTCAGAGGCTGGGAATCAGACGGGGGAATCAAAGGCGGGGAATCAGAGCTGGGGAATCAGAGGCAGGGAATCAGACTTGGGGATTCAGAGGCGGGGAATCAGATATGGGGAAACAGAGGCGGGGAATCAGAGTTTGGCAAACAGAGGCGGGGAATTAGATATGGGGAATCAGAGGTGGGGAATCAGAGGTGGTGAATCAGAGATGGGGAATCACAGGCGGGGAATCAGAGGCAGGGAATAGAACGCGGGGAATCAGAGGCAGGGAATCAGAGTTGGGGCATCAGAGGTTGGGAATTAGATATGGGGAAACAGAGGCGGGGAATCAGAGGCGGGGAAACAGAGGCGGGATATCAGATATGGGGAATCAGAGGTGGGGAATCAGAGGCAGGGAATCAGATGTGCGGAATCAGAGATGGGGAATCAGAGGCAGGGAATCAGAATCAGAAGCGGGGAATCAGAGGCCGGGAATCAGAGGCCGGGAATCAGATGCTGGGAATAAGAGGCCGGGATTCAGAGGTGGGGAATCAGAGTCCGGGAATCAGAGATGAGGATTCAGAGGCGGGGAATGAGATATGGAGAATCAGAGGCGGGGAATCAGAGGCGGGGAAACAGAGGTGGGGAATCAGATATGTGGAATCAGAGGTGGCGAATCAAAGGCGGTGAATCAGAGATGGGGAATCAGAGGCGGGGAATCAGAGGCAGGGAATCAAACACTGGAAATCAGAGGCGGGGAATCAGAGCTGGGGAATCAGAGGCGGGGAATCAGAGTTGGGGAATCAGAGGCAGGGAATCAGATATGGGGAAACAGGGGCAGGGAATCAGAGGCGGGGAAACAGAGGCGGGGAATCAGATATGGGGAATCAGAGGTGTGGAATCAGAGGTTGGGAATCAGAGGCAGGGAATCAGAGGCGGGGAAACAGAGGCGGGGAATCACATATGGGGAATCAGAGGTGGCGAATCAAAGGCGGTGAAACAGAGATGGGGAATCAGGGCAGGGAATCAGAGGCAGGGAATCAAACACGGGGAATCAGAGCTGGGGAATCAGAGGCGGGGAATTAGAGTTGGGGAATCAGAGGAGGGGAATCAGAGGCCGGGAATCAGATATGGGGAAACAGAGGTGGGGAATCAGAGGCGGGGAAACAGAGGCGGGGATTCAGATATGGGGAATCATAGGTGGGGAATCAGAGGTTGGGAATCAGAGGCAGGGAATCAGAGGCTTGGAATCAGATGCAGGGAATCAGATGCGGGGAATCAGAGGCGGGGAATCAGAGCTGGGGAAACAGAGGTGGGGAATCAGAGTTGGGGAATCAGAGGCGGGGACTTAGATATTGGGAAACAGAGGCGGGGAATCAGAGGCGGGGAAACAGAGGCGGGGAGTCAGATATGGGGAATCAGAGGTGGGGAATCAGAGGCAGGGAATCAGATGTGCGGAATCAGAGATGGGGAATCAGAGGCAGGGAGTCAGAATCAGAAGCAGGGAATCAGCCGGGAATCAGAGGCCTGAATCAGATGCCGGGAATAAGAGGCCGGGAATCAGAGGTGGGGAATCAGAGTCCGGGAATCAGAGGCGGGGAAACAGAGGCGGGGAATCAGATATGGGGAATCAGAGGTGGCGAATCAAAGGCGGTGAATCAGAGATGGGGAATCAGAGGCCGGGAATCAGAGGCAGGGAATCAAACACGGGGAATCAGAGGCGGGGAATCAGAGCTGGGGAATCAGAGCCGGGGAATCAGAGTTGGGGAATCAGAGGCGGGGAATCAGACGCAGGGAATCAATATGGGAAATCAGAGGTGGGGAATGAGTGGTTGGGAATCAGAGGAAGGGAATCAGAGGCGAGGAATCAGAGCTGGGGTGTCAGAGGCGGGGAATCAGAATTGGGGAATCAGAGATGGGGAATCAGAGATGGGGAATCAGAGGCGGGGAATCAGACGCGGGGAAACAGAGGTGGTGAATCAGAGATGTGGAATCAGAGGCGGGGAATCAGAGGCAGGGAATCAGACGCGGGGAATCAGAGGCGGGGGATCATAGCTGGCGAATCAGAGGCGGGGAATGAGATATGGGGAATCAGAGGCGGGGAATCAGAGGCGGGGAAACAGTGGCGAGGAATCAGATAAGGGGAATCAGAGGTGGCGAATCAAAGGCGGTGAATCAGAGATGGGGAATCAGATGCGGGGAATCAGAGGCAGGGGATCAAACACGGGGAATCAGAGGCGGGGAATCAGAGCTGGGGAATCAGAGGCGGGGAATCAGAGTTGGGGAATCAGAGGCGGGGAATCAGAGATGGGGAATCAGAGGTGGGGAATCAGAGTCGGGGAATCAGAGGCAGGGAATCGGATGTGCGGAATCAGAGATGGGGAATCAGAGGTGGGGAATCAGAGGCAGGGAATCAGAGGCGGGCAAACAGAGGCGGGGAATTAGATATGGGGAATCAGTTGTGGGGAATCAGAGGTGGTGAATCAGAGATGGGGAATCACAGGCGGGGAATCAGAGGCAGGGAATAGAACGCGGGGAATCAGAGGCAGGGAATCAGAGCTGGGGAATCAGAGGCGGGGAATCATAGTTGGGAATCAGAGGCGGGGAATCAGATATGGGGAAACAGAGGCGGGGAATCAGGGGCGGGGAAACAGAGGCGGGGAATCAGATATGTGGAATCGGATGCGGGGAATCAGAGGCGGGGAATCAGAACTGGGGAATCAGAGGCGGGGAATCAGAGTTGGGGCATCAGAGGTGGCGAATTAGATATGGGGAAACAGAGGTGGGGAATCAGAGGCGTGGAAACAGAGGCGGGGAATCAGATATGGGGAATCAGGGGTGGGGAATCAGAGGCAGGTAATCAGATGTGCGGAATCAGAGATGGGGAATCAGAGGCAGCGAATCAGAATCAGAAGCGGGGAGTCAGAGGCCGGGAATCAGAGGCCTGGAATCAGATGCTGGGAATAAGAGGCCGGGAATCAGAGGTGGGGAATCAGAGTCCGGGAATCAGAGATGGGGATTCAGAGGCGGGGAATGAGATATGGAGAATCAGAGGCGGGGAATCAGAGGCGGGGAAACAGAGGTGGGGAATCAGATATGGGGAATCAGAGGTGGCGAATCAAAGGCGGTGAATCAGAGATGGGGAATCAGAGGCGGGGAATCAGAGGCAGGGAATCAAACACGGGGAATCAGAGGCGGGGAATCAGAGCTGGGGAATCAGAGGCTGGGAATCAAAGTTGTGGAATCAGAGGCAGGGAATCAGATATGGGGAATCAGGGGCGGGGAATCAGAGGCGGGGAAACAGAGGCGGGGAATCAGATATGGGGAATCAGAGGCGGGGAATTAGAGTTGGGGAATCAGAGGCGGGGAATCAGAGGTGGGGAAACAGAGGCGGGGAATCAAACACGGGGAATCAGAGGTGGGGAAATCAGAGGTTGGGAATCAGAGGCAGGGAATCAGAGGCGGGGAATCAGAGGCGGGGAATCAGAGGCAGGGAATCAGATGTGCGGAATCGGAGATTGGGAATCAGAGGCAGGGAATCAGAGGCGGGGAATCAGAGGCGGGGAATCAGAGGCCGGGAATCAGATATGGTGAAACAGAGGCGGTGAATCAGAGGTGGGGAAACAGAGGCTGGGAATCAGATATGGGGAATCAGAGGTGGGGAATCAGAGGTTGGGAATCAGAGGCAGGGAATCAGAGGCTTGGAATCAGATGCAAGGAATCAGATGCGGGGATTCAAAGGCGGGGAATCAGAGCTGGGGAATCAGAGGTGGGGAATCAGAGTTGGGGAATCAGAGGCGGGGACTTAGATATTGGGAAACAGAGGCGGGGTATCAGAGGCGGGGAAACAGAGGCGGGGAATCAGATATGGGGAATCAGAGATGGGGAATCAGAGGCAGGGAATCAGATGTGCGGAATCAGAGATGGGGAATCAAAGGCAGGGAATCAGAATCAGAAGCAGGGAATCAGAGGCCGGGAATCAGAGGCCGGAATCAGATGCCGGGAATAAGAGGCCGGGAATCAGAGGTGGGGAATCAGAGTCCGGGAATCAGAGATGGTTATTCAGAGGCGGGGAATGAGATATGGGGAATCAGAGGCGGGGAATCAGAGGCGGGGAAACAGATGCCGAGAATCAGATATGGGGAATCAGAGGTGGCGAATCAAAGGCGGTGAATCAGAGATGGGGAATCAGAGGCCGGGAATCAGAGGCAGGGAATCAAACACGGGGAATCAGAGGCGGGGAATCAGAGCTGGGGAATCAGAGGCGGGGAATCAGAGTTGGGGAATCAGAGGCGGGGAAGCAGAGGCAGGGAATCAGACGCGGGGATTCAGAGGCGGGGAATCATAGTTGGGAATCAGAGGCGGATAGTCAGATATGGGGAAACAGAGGCGGGGAATCAGGGGCAGGGAAACAGAGGCGGGGAATCAGATATGGGCGATCGGATGCAGGGAATCAGAGGCGGGGAATCAGAGCTGGGGTATCAGAGGCGGGGAATCAGAGTTGGGGCATCAGAGGTGGGGAATTAGATATGGGGAAACAGAGGCGGGGAATCAGAGGCGTGGAAACAGAGGCGGGGAATCAGATATGGGGAATCAGAGGTGGGGAATCAGAGGCAGGTAATCAGATGTGCGTACTCAGAGATGGGGAATCAGAGGCAGGGAATCAGAATCAGAAGCGGGGAGTCAGAGGCCGGGAATCAGAGGCCTGGAATCAGATGCTGGGAATAAGAGGCCGGGAATCAGAGGTGGGGAATCAGAGTCCGGGAATCAGAGATGGGGAGTCAGAGGCGGGGAATGAGATATGGAGAATCAGAGGCGGGGAATCAGAGGCGGGGAAACAGAGGTGGGGAATCAGATATGGGGAATCAGAGGTGGCGAATCAAAGGCGGTGAATCAGAGATGGGGAATCAGAGGCGGGGAATCAGAGGCAGGGAATCAAACACGGAGAATCAGAGGCGGGGAATCAGAGCTGGGGAATCAGAGGCTGGGAATCAAAGTTGGGGAATCAGAGACAGGGAATCAGATATGGGGAAACAGGGGCGGGGAATCAGAGGCGGGGAAACAGAGGCGGGGAATCAGATATGGGGAATCAGAGGCGGGGAATTAGAGTTGGGGAATCAGAGGCGGGGAATCAGTGGTGGGGAAACAGAGGCGGGGAATCAAACACGGGGAATCAGAGGTGGGGAATCAGAGGTTGGATATCAGAGGCAGGGAATCAGCGGCGGGGAATCAGAGGCGGGGAATCAGAGGCAGGGAATCAGATGTGCGGAATCGGAGATGGGGAATCAGAGGCAGGGAATCAGAGGCGGGGAATCAGAGTCGGGGAATCAGAGGCAGGGAATCAGATGTGCGGAATCAGAGATGGGGAATCAGAGGTGGGGAATCAGAGGCTGTGAATCAGAGATGGGGAATCAGAGGCGGAGAATCAGAGGCAAGAAATCAGACACGGGGTTTCAGAGGCTGGGAATCAGACGGGGGAATCAAAGGCGGGGAATCAGAGCTGGGGAATCAGAGGCAGGGAATCAGAGTTGGGGATTCAGAGGCGGGGAATCAGATATGGGGAAACAGAGGCGGGGAATCAGAGTCGGGCAAACAGAGGCGGGGAATTAGATATGGGGAATCAGAGGTGGGGAATCAGAGGTGGTGAATCAGAGATGGGGAATCACAGGCGGGGAATCAGAGGCAGGGAATAGAATGCGGGGAATCAGAGGCAGGGAATCAGAGTTGGGGCATCAGAGGTTGGGAATTAGATATGGGGAAACAGAGGCGGGGAATCAGAGGCGGGGAAACAGAGGCGGGATATCAGATATGGGGAATCAGAGGTGGGGAATCAGAGGCAGGGAATCAGATGTGCGGAATTAGAGATGGGGAATCAGAGGCAGGGAATCAGAATCAGAAGCGGGGAATCAGAGGCCGGGAATCAGAGGCCGGGAATCAGATGCTGGGAATAAGAGGCCGGGAATCAGAGGTGGGGAATCAGAGTCCGGGAATCAGAGATGAGGATTCAGAGGCGGGGAATGAGATATGGAGAATCAGAGGCGGGGAATCAGAGGCGGGGAAACAGAGGTGGGGAATCAGATATGTGGAATCAGAGGTGGCGAATCAAAGGCGGTGAATCAGAGATGGGAAATCAGAGGCGGGGAATCAGAGGCAGGGAATCAAACACTGGAAATCAGAGGCGGGGAATCAGAGCTGGGGAATCACAGGCGGGGAATCCGAGTTGGGGAATCAGAGGCAGGGAATCAGATATGGGGAAACAGGGGCAGGGAATCAGAGGCGGGGAAACAGAGGCGGGGAATCAGATATGGGGAATCAGAGGTGTGGAATCAGAGGTTGGGAATCAGAGGCAGGGAATCAGAGGCGGGGAAACAGAGGCGGGGAATCAGATATGGGGAATCAGAGGTGGCGAATCAAAGGCGGTGAAACAGAGATGGGGAATCAGGGCGGGGAATCAGAGGCAGGGAATCAAACACGGGGAATCAGAGCTGGGGAATCAGAGGCGGGGAATTAGAGTTGGGGAATCAGAGGAGGGGAATCAGAAACGGGGAAACAGAGGCGGGGAATCAGATATGGGGAATCAGAGGTGGGGAATCAGAGGTTGGGAATCAGAGGCAGGGAATCAGAGGCGGGGAATCAGAGGCGGGGAATCAGAGGCAGGGAATCAGATGTGCGGAATCGGAGATGGGGAATCAGAGGCAGGGAATCAGAGGCGGGGATTCAGAGGCAGGGAATCAGAGGCCGGGAATCAGATATGGGGAAACAGAGGTGGGGAATCAGAGGCGGGGAAACAGAGGCGGGGATTCAGATATGGGGAATCAGAGGTGGGGAATCAGAGGTTGGAAATCAGAGGCAGGGAATCAGAGGCTTGGAATCAGATGCAGGGAATCAGATGCGGGGAATCAGAGGCGGGGAATCAGAGCTGGGGAAACAGAGGTGGGGAATCAGAGTTGGGGAATCAGAGGCGGGGACTTAGATATTGGGAAACAGAGGCGGGGAATCAGAGGCGGGGAAACAGAGGCGGGGAGTCAGATATGGGGAATCAGAGGTGGGTAATCAGATGTGCGGAATCAGATGTGCGGAATCAGAGATGGGGAATCAGAGGCAGGGAATCAGAATCAGAAGCAGGGAATCAGAGGCCGGGAATCAGAGGCCTGAATCAGATGCCGGGAATAAGAGGCCGGGAATCAGAGGTGGGGAATCAGAGTCCGGGAATCAGAGGCGGGGAAACAGAGGCGGGGAATCAGATATGGGGAATCAGAGGTGGCGAATCAAAGGCGGTGAATCAGAGATGGGGAATCAGAGGCCGGGAATCTGAGGCAGGGAATCAAACACGGGGAATCAGAGGCGGGGAATCAGAGCTGGGGAATCAGAGCCGGGGAATCAGAGTTGGGGAATCAGAGGCGGGGAATCAGACGCAGGGAATCAATATGGGAAATCAGAGGTGGGGAATGAGTGGTTGGGAATCAGAGGAAGGGAATCAGAGGCGAGGAATCAGAGCTGGGGTATCAGAGGCGGGGAATCAGAATTGGGGAATCAGAGATGGGGAATCAGAGATGGGGAATCAGAGGCGGGGAATCAGACGCGGGGAAACAGAGGTGGTGAATCAGAGATGTGGAATCAGAGGCAGGGAATCAGAGGCAGGGAATCAGACGCGGGGAATCAGAGGCGGGGAATCATAGCTGGCGAATCAGAGGCGGGGAATGAGATATGGGGAATCAGAGGCGGGGAATCAGAGGCGGGGAAACAGTGGCGAGGTATCAGATAAGGGGAATCAGAGGTGGCGAATCAAAGGCGGTGAATCAGAGATGGGGAATCAGAGGCGGGGAATCAGAGGCAGGGGATCAAACACGGGGAATCAGAGGCGGGGAATCAGAGCTGGGGAATCAGAGGCGGGGAATCAGAGTTGGGGAATCAGAGGCGGGGAATCAGAGGCGGGGAATCAGAGCTGGGGAATCAGAGATGGGGAATCAGAGTTGGGGAATCAGAGGCGGTGAATCTGAGATGGGGAATCAGAGGCGGGGAATCAGAGGCAGGTTATCAGACACGGGGATTCAGAGGCTGGGAATCAGACGGGGGGAATCAAAGGCGGGGAATGAAGCTGGGGATTCAGAGGCATGGAATCAGAGTTGGGGATTCAGAGGCGGGGAATCAGATATGGGGAAACAGAGGCGGGGAATCAGAGGCGGGCAAACAGAGGCGGGGAATTAGATATGGGGAATCAGTGGTGGGGAATCAGAGGTGGTGAATCAGAGATGGGGAATCACAGGCGGGGAATCAGAGGCAGGGAATAGAACGCGGGGAATCAGAGGCAGGGAATCCGAGCTGGGGAATCAGAGGCGGGGAATCATAGTTGGGAATCAGAGGCGGGGAATCAGATATGGGGAAACAGAGGCGGGGAATCAGGGGCAGGGAAACAGAGGCGGGGAATCAGATATGGGGAATCGGATGCGGGGAATCAAAGGCGGGGAATCAGAGCTGGGGAATCAAAGGCGGGGAATCAGAGTTGGGGCATCAGAGGTGGGGAATTAGATGTGGGGAAACAGAGGCGGGGAATCAGAGGCGTGGAAACAGAGGCGGGGAATCAGATATGGGGAATCAGAGGTGGGAATCAGAGGCAGGTAATCAGATGTGCGGAATCAGAGATGGGGAATCAGAGGCAGGGAATCAGAATCAGAAGCGGGGAGTCAGAGGCCGGGAATCAGAGGCCTGGAATCAGATGCTGGGAATAAGAGGCCAGGAATCAGAGGTGGGGAATCAGAGTCCGGGAATCAGAGATGGGGATTCAGAGGCGGGGAATGAGATATGGAGAATCAGAGGCGGGGAATCAGAGGCGGGGACACAGAGGTGGGGAATCAGATATGGGGAATCAGAGGTGGCGAATCAAAGGCGGTGAATCAGAGATGGGGAATCAGAGGCGGGGAATCAGAGGCAGGGAATCAAACACGGGGAATCAGAGGCGGGGAATCAGAGCTGGGGAATCAGAGGCTGGCAATCAAAGTTGTGGAATCAGAGGCAGGGAATCAGATATGGGGAAACAGGGGCGGGGAATCAGAGGCGGGGAAACAGAGGCGGGGAATCAGATATGGGGAATCAGAGGCGGGGAATTAGAGTTGGGGAATCAGAGGCGGGGAATCAGAGGTGGGGAGTCAGAGGCGGGGAATCAGATGCGGGGATTCAGAGGCGGGGAATCAGAGCTGGGGAATCAGAGGTGGGGAATCAGAGGTTGGGAATCAGAGGCTGTGAATCAGAGATGGGGAATCAGAGGCGGAGAATCAGAGGCAAGAAATCAGACACGGGGTTTCAGAGGCTGGGAATCAGACGGGGGAATCAAAGGCGGGGAATCAGAGCTGGGGAATCAGAGGCAGGGAATCAGAGTTGGGGATTCAGAGGCGGGGAATCAGATATGGGGAAACAGAGGCGGGGAATCAGAGTCGGGCAAACAGAGGCGGGGAATTAGATATGGGGAATCAGAGGTGGGGAATCAGAGGTGGTGAATCAGAGATGGGGAATCACAGGCGGGGAATCAGAGGCAGGGAATAGAACGCGGGGAATCAGAGGCAGGGAATCAGAGTTGGGGCATCAGAGGTTGGGAATTAGATATGGGGAAACAGAGGCGGGGAATCAGAGGCGGGGAAACAGAGGCGGGATATCAGATATGGGGAATCAGAGGTGGGGAATCAGAGGCAGGGAATCAGATGTGCGGAATTAGAGATGGGGAATCAGAGGCAGGGAATCAGAATCAGAAGCGGGGAATCAGAGGCCGGGAATCAGAGGCCGGG
Source organism: Narcine bancroftii (assembly GCF_036971445.1). NCBI lineage: Eukaryota > Metazoa > Chordata > Chondrichthyes > Torpediniformes > Narcinidae > Narcine > Narcine bancroftii. The sequence continues at coordinate 377,515 of NW_027211971.1, read as the reverse complement.
AATCAGATGCTGGGAATAAGAGGCCGGGAATCAGAGGTGGGGAATCAGAGTCCGGGAATCAGAGATGAGGATTCAGAGGCGGGGAATGAGATATGGAGAATCAGAGGCGGGGAATCAGAGGCGGGGAAACAGAGGTGGGGAATCAGATATGTGGAATCAGAGGTGGCGAATCAAAGGCGGTGAATCAGAGATGGGAAATCAGAGGCGGGGAATCAGAGGCAGGGAATCAAACACTGGAAATCAGAGGCGGGGAATCAGAGCTGGGGAATCACAGGCGGGGAATCCGAGTTGGGGAATCAGAGGCAGGGAATCAGATATGGGGAAACAGGGGCAGGGAATCAGAGGCGGGGAAACAGAGGCGGGGAATCAGATATGGGGAATCAGAGGTGTGGAATCAGAGGTTGGGAATCAGAGGCAGGGAATCAGAGGCGGGGAAACAGAGGCGGGGAATCAGATATGGGGAATCAGAGGTGGCGAATCAAAGGCGGTGAAACAGAGATGGGGAATCAGGGCGGGGAATCAGAGGCAGGGAATCAAACACGGGGAATCAGAGCTGGGGAATCAGAGGCGGGGAATTAGAGTTGGGGAATCAGAGGAGGGGAATCAGAAACGGGGAAACAGAGGCGGGGAATCAGATATGGGGAATCAGAGGTGGGGAATCAGAGGTTGGGAATCAGAGGCAGGGAATCAGAGGCGGGGAATCAGAGGCGGGGAATCAGAGGCAGGGAATCAGATGTGCGGAATCGGAGATGGGGAATCAGAGGCAGGGAATCAGAGGCGGGGATTCAGAGGCAGGGAATCAGAGGCCGGGAATCAGATATGGGGAAACAGAGGTGGGGAATCAGAGGCGGGGAAACAGAGGCGGGGATTCAGATATGGGGAATCAGAGGTGGGGAATCAGAGGTTGGAAATCAGAGGCAGGGAATCAGAGGCTTGGAATCAGATGCAGGGAATCAGATGCGGGGAATCAGAGGCGGGGAATCAGAGCTGGGGAAACAGAGGTGGGGAATCAGAGTTGGGGAATCAGAGGCGGGGACTTAGATATTGGGAAACAGAGGCGGGGAATCAGAGGCGGGGAAACAGAGGCGGGGAGTCAGATATGGGGAATCAGAGGTGGGGAATCAGAGGAAGGGAATCAGATGTGCGGAATCAGAGATGGGGAATCAGAGGCAGGGAATCAGAATCAGAAGCAGGGAATCAGAGGCCGGGAATCAGAGGCCTGAATCAGATGCCGGGAATAAGAGGCCGGGAATCAGAGGTGGGGAATCAGAGTCCGGGAATCAGAGGCGGGGAAACAGAGGCGGGGAATCAGATATGGGGAATCAGAGGTGGCGAATCAAAGACGGTGAATCAGAGATGGGGAATCAGAGGCCGGGAATCTGAGGCAGGGAATCAAACACGGGGAATCAGAGGCGGGGAATCAGAGCTGGGGAATCAGAGCCGGGGAATCAGAGTTGGGGAATCAGAGGCGGGGAATCAGACGCAGGGAATCAATATGGGAAATCAGAGGTGGGGAATGAGTGGTTGGGAATCAGAGGAAGGGAATCAGAGGCGAGGAATCAGAGCTGGGGTATCAGAGGCGGGGAATCAGAATTGGGGAATCAGAGATGGGGAATCAGAGATGGGGAATCAGAGGCGGGGAATCAGACGCGGGGAAACAGAGGTGGTGAATCAGAGATGTGGAATCAGAGGCAGGGAATCAGAGGCAGGGAATCAGACGCGGGGAATCAGAGGCGGGGAATCATAGCTGGCGAATCAGAGGCGGGGAATGAGATATGGGGAATCAGAGGCGGGGAATCATAGGCGGGGAAACAGTGGCGAGGTATCAGATAAGGGGAATCAGAGGTGGCGAATCAAAGGCGGTGAATCAGAGATGGGGAATCAGAGGCGGGGAATCAGAGGCAGGGGATCAAACACGGGGAATCAGAGACGGGGAATCAGAGCTGGGGAATCAGAGGCGGGGAATCAGAGTTGGGGAATCAGAGGCGGGGAATCAGAGGCGGGGAATCAGAGCTGGGGAATCAGAGATGGGGAATCAGAGGCGGGGAATCAGAGGCAGGTTATCAGACACGGGGATTCAGAGGCTGGGAATCAGACGGGGGGAATCAAAGGCGGGGAATGAAGCTGGGGATTCAGAGGCATGGAATCAGAGTTGGGGATTCAGAGGCGGGGAATCAGATATGGGGAAACAGAGGCGGGGAATCAGAGGCGGGCAAACAGAGGCGGGGAATTAGATATGGGGAATCAGTGGTGGGGAATCAGAGGTGGTGAATCAGAGATGGGGAATCACAGGCGGGGAATCAGAGGCAGGGAATAGAACGCGGGGAATCAGAGGCAGGGAATCCGAGCTGGGGAATCAGAGGCGGGGAATCATAGTTGGGAATCAGAGGCGGGGAATCAGATATGGGGAAACAGAGGCGGGGAATCAGATATGGGGAATCGGATGCGGGGAATCAGAGGCGGGGAATCAGAGCTGGGGAATCAGAGGCGGGGAATCAGAGTTGGGGCATCAGAGGTGGGGAATTAGATGTGGGGAAACAGAGGCGGGGAATCAGAGGCGTGGAAACAGAGGCGGGGAATCAGATATGGGGAATCAGTGGTGGGAATCAGAGGCAGGTAATCAGATGTGCGGAATCAGAGATGGGGAATCAGAGGCAGGGAATCAGAATCAGAAGCGGGGAGTCAGAGGCCGGGAATCAGAGGCCTGGAATCAGATGCTGGGAATAAGAGGCCAGGAATCAGAGGTGGGGAATCAGAGTCCGGGAATCAGAGATGGGGATTCAGAGGCGGGGAATGAGATATGGAGAATCAGAGGCGGGGAATCAGAGGCGGGGACACAGAGGTGGGGAATCAGATATGGGGAATCAGAGGTGGCGAATCAAAGGCGGTGAATCAGAGATGGGGAATCAGAGGCGGGGAATCAGAGGCAGGGAATCAAACACGGGGAATCAGAGGCGGGGAATCAGAGCTGGCGAATCAGAGGCTGGCAATCAAAGTTGTGGAATCAGAGGCAGGGAATCAGATATGGGGAAACAGGGGCGGGGAATCAGAGGCGGGGAAACAGAGGCGGGGAATCAGATATGGGGAATCAGAGGCGGGGAATTAGAGTTGGGGAATCAGAGGCGGGGAATCAGAGGTGGGGAGTCAGAGGCGGGGAATCAGATGCGGGGATTCAGAGGCGGGGAATCAGAGCTGGGGAATCAGAGGTGGGGAATCAGAGGTTGGGAATCAGAGGCAGGGAATCAGAGGCGGGGAATCAGAGGCGGGGAATCAGACGCAGGGAATCAGATGTGCGGAATCGGAGATTGGGAATCAGAGGCAGGGAATCAGAGGCGGGGAATCAGAGGCGGGGAATCAGAGGCCGGGAATCAGATATGGGGAAACAGAGGCGGGGAATCAGAGGCGGGGAAACAGAGGCTGGGAATCAGATATGGGGAATCAGAGGTGGGGAATCAGAGGTTGGGAATCAGAGGCAGGGAATCAGAGGCTTGGAGTCAGATGCAGGGAATCAGATGCGGGGATTCAGAGGCGGGGAATCAGAGCTGGGGAATCAGAGGTGGGGAATCAGAGTTGGGGAATCAGAGGCGGGGACTTAGATATTGGGAAACAGAGGTGGGGAATCAGAGGCGGGGAAACAGAGGCGGGGAATCAGATATGGGGAATCAGAGATGGGGAATCAGAGGCAGGGAATCAGATGTGCGGAATCCGAGATGGGGAATCAGAGGTGGGGAATCAGAGGCTGTGAATCAGAGATGGGGAATCAGAGGTTGGGAATCAGAGGCAGGGAATCAGAGGCTTGGAATCAGATGCAGGGAAACAGATGCAGGGAATCAGAGGCGGGGAATCAGAGCTGGGGAATCAGAGGTGGGGAATCAGAGTTGGGGAATCAGAGGCGGGGACTTAGATATTGGGAAACAGAGGCGGGGAAACAGAGGCGGGGAATCAGATATGGGGAATCAGAGGTGGGGAATCAGAGGCAGGGAATTAGATGTGCGGAATCAGAAATGGGGAATCAGAGGCAGGGAATCAGAATCAGAAGCAGGGAATCAGAGGCCGGGAATCAGAGGCCGGAATCAGATGCCGGGAATAAGAGGTCGGGAATCAGAGGTGGGGAATCAGAGTCCGGGAATCAGAGATGGGGAATCAGAGGCGGGGAATGAGATATGGGGAATCAGAGGCGGGGAATCAGAGGCGGGGAAACAGAGGCGAGGAATCAGATATGGGGAATCAGAGGTGGCGAATCAAAGGCGGTGAATCAGAGATGGGGAATCAGAGGCGGGGAATCAGAGGCAGGGAATCAAACACGGGGAATCAGAGGCGGGGAATCAGAGCTGGGGAATCAGAGGCGGGGAATCAGAGTTGGGGAATCAGAGGCGGGGAATCAGAGCTTGGGAATCAGAGGTGGGGATCAGAGTCGGGGAATCAGAGGCAGGGAATCAGATGTGCGGAATCCGAGATGGGGAATCAGAGGTGGGGAATCAGAGGCTGTGAATCAGAGATGGGGAATCAGAGGCGGGGAATCAGAGGCAGGAAATCAGACACGGGGATTCAGAGGCTGGGAATCAGACGGGGGGAATCAAAGGCGGGGAATCAGAGCTGGGGAATCAGAGGCAGGGAATCAGAGTTGGGGATTCAGAGGCGGGGAATCAGATATGGGGAAACAGAGGCGGGGAATCAGAGGCGGGCAAACAGAGGCGGGGAATTAGATATGGGGAATCAGAGGTGGGGAATCAGAGGTGGTGAATCAGAGATGGGGAATCACAGGCGGGGAATCAGAGGCAGGGAATAGAACGCGGGGAATCAGAGGCAGGGAATCAGAGTTGGGGCATCAGAGGTTGGGAATTAGATATGGGGAAACAGAGGCGGGGAATCAGAGGCGGGGAAACAGAGGCGGGAAATCAGATATGGGGAATCAGAGGTGGGGAATCAGAGGCAGCGAATCAGAATCAGAAGCGGGGAATCAGAGGCCGGGAATCAGAGGCCGGGAATCAGATGCTGGGAATAAGAGGCCGGGAATCAGAGGTGGGGAATCAGAGTCCGGGAATCAGAGATGGGGATTCAGAGGCGGGGAATGAGATATGGAGAATCAGAGTCGGGGAATCAGAGGCGGGGAAACAGAGGTGGGGAATCAGATATGTGGAATCAGAGGTGGCGAATCAAAGGCGGTGAATCAGAGATGGGGAATCAGAGGCGGGGAATCAGAGGCAGGGAATCAAACACGGGAAATCAGAGGCGGGGAATCAGAGCTGGGGAATCAGAGGCGGGGAATCAGAGTTGGGGAATCAGAGGCAGGGAATCAGATATGGGCAAACAAGGGCAGGGAATCAGAGGCGGGGAAACAGAGGCGGGGAATCAGATATGGGGAATCAGAGGTGTGGAATCAGAGGTTGGGTATCAGAGGCAGGGAATCAGAGGCGGCGAAACAGAGGCGGGGAATCAGATATGGGGAATCAGAGGTGGCGAATCAAAGGCGGTGAAACAGAGATGGGGAATCAGGGCAGGGAATCAGAGGCAGGGAATCAAACACGGGGAATCAGAGCTGGGGAATCAGAGGCGGGGAATTAGAGTTGGGGAATCAGAGGAGGGGAATCAGAGGCGGGGAAACAGAGGCGGGGAATCAGATATGGGGAATCAGAGGTGGGGAATCAGAGGTTGGGAATCAGAGGCAGGGAATCAGAGGCGGGGAATCAGAGGCAGGGAATCAGATGTGCGGAATCGGAGATGGGTAATCAGAGGTAGGGAATCAGAGGTGGGGAATCAGAGGCGGGGAATAAGAGGCCGGGAATCAGATATGGGGAAACAGAGGTGGGGAATCAGAGGCGGGGAAACAGAGGCGGGGAATCAGATATGGGGAATCAGAGGTGGGGAATCAGAGGTTGGGAATCAGAGGCAGGGAATCAGAGGCTTGGAATCAGATGCAGGGAATCAGATGCGGGGAATCAGAGGCGGGGAATCAGAGCTGGGGAATCAGAGGTGGGGAATCAGAGTTGGGGAATCAGAGGCGGGATCTTAGATATTGGGAAACAAAGGCGGGGAATCAGAGGCGGGGAAACAGAGGCGGGGAGTCAGATATGGGGAATCAGAGGTGGGGAATCAGAGGCAGGGAATCAGATGTGCGGAATCAGAGATGGGGAATCAGAGGCAGGGAATCAGAATCAGAAGCAGGGAATCAGAGGCCGGGAATCAGAGGCTGGAATCAGATGCCGGGAATAAGAGGCCGGGAATCAGAGGTGGGGAATCAGAGTCCGGGAATCAGAGATGGGGATTCAGAGGCGGGGAATGAGATATGGGGAATCAGAAGCTGGGAATCAGAGGCGGGGAAACAGATGCGGGGAATCAGATATGGGGAATCAGAGGTGGCGAATCAAAGGCGGTGAATCAGAGATGGGGAATCAGAGGCCGGGAATCAGAGGCAGGGAATCAAACACGGGGAATCAGAGGCGGGGAATCAGAGCTGGGGAATCAGAGGCGGGGAATCAGAGTTGGGGAATCAGAGGCGGGGAAGCAGAGGCAGGGAATCAGACGCGGGGATTCAGAGGCGGGGAATCATAGTTGGGAATCAGAGGCGGATAATCAGATATGGGGAAACAGAGGCGGGGAATCAGGGGCGGGGAAACAGAGGCGGGGAATCAGATATGGGGAATCGGATGCAGGGAATCAGAGGCGGGGAATCAGAGCTGGGGAATCAGAGGCGGGGAATCAGAGTTGGGGCATCAGAGGTGGGGAATTAGATATGGGGAAACAGAGGCGGGGAATCAGAGGCGTGGAAACAGAGGCGGGGAATCAGATATGGGGAATCAGAGGTGGGGAATCAGAGGCAGGTAATCAGATGTGCGGAATCAGAGATGGGGAATCAGAGGCAGGGAATCAGAATCAGAAGCGGGGAGTCAGAGGCCGGGAATCAGAGGCCTGGAATCAGATGCTGGGAATAAGAGGCCGGGAATCAGAGGTGGGGAATCAGAGTCCGGGAATCAGAGATGGGGAGTCAGAGGCGGGGAATGAGATATGGAGAATCAGAGGCGGGGAATCAGAGGCGGGGAAACAGAGGTGGGGAATCAGATATGGGGAATCAGAGGTGGCGAATCAAAGGCGGTGAATCAGAGATGGGGAATCAGAGGCGGGGAATCAGAGGCAGGGAATCAAACACGGGGAATCAGAGGCGGGGAATCAGAGGCAGGGAATCAGAGGCAGGGAATCAGATGTGGGGAATCAGAGGCAGGGAATCAGAGGCGGGGAATCAGAGGCGGGAATCAGAGGCCGGGAATCAGATATGGGGAAACAGAGGCGGGGAATCAGAGGCGGGGAAACAGAGGCTGGGAATCAGATATGGGGAATCAGAGGTGGGGAATCAGGGGTTGGGAATCAGAGGCAGGGAATCAGAGGCTTGGAATCAGATGCAGGGAATCAGATGCGGGGAATCAGAGGCGGGGAATCAGAGTTGGGGAATCAGAGTCTGGGAATCAAAGTTGGGGAATCAGAGGCAGGGAATCAGATATGGGGAAACAGGGGCGGGGAATCAGAGGCGGGGAAACAGAGGCGGAGAATCAGATATGGGGAATCAGAGGCGGGGAATTAGAGTTGGGGAATCAGACGCGGGGAATCAGAGGCGGGGAAACAGAGGCGGGGAATCAAACACGGGGAATCAGAGGTGGGGAATCAGAGGTTGGGAATCAGAGGCAGGGAATCAGAGGCGGGGAATCAGAGGCGGGGAATGAGAGGCAGGGAATCAGATGTGCGGAATCGGAGATGGTGAATCAGTGGCAGGGAATCAGAGGCGGGGAATCAGAGGCAGGGAATCAGAGGCCGGGAATCAGATATGGGGAAACAGAAGCGGGGAATCAGAGGCGGGGAAACAGAGGCTGGGAATCAGGTATGGGGAATCAGAGGTGGGGAATCAGAGGCGGGGAATCAGAGCTGGGGAATCAGAGGTGGGGAATCAAAGTTGGGGAATCAGAGGCGGGGACTTAGATATGGGGAAACAGAGGCGGGGAATCAGAGACGGGGAAACAGAGGCGGGGATTCAGATATGGGGAATCAGAGGTGGGGAATCAGAGGCAGGGAATTAGATGTGCGGAATCAGAAATGGGGAATTAGAGGCAGGGAATCAGAATCAGAAGCAGGGAATCAGAGGCCGGGAATCAGAGGTGGGGAATCAGAGTCCGGGAATCAGAGATGGGGAATCAGAGGCGGGGAATGAGATATGGGGAATCAGAGGCGGGGAATCAGAGGCGGGGAAACAGTGGCGAGGAATCAGATAAGGGGAATCAGAGGTGGCGAATCAAAGGCGGTGAATCAGAGATGGGGAATCAGAGCTGGGGAATCTGAGGCAGGGGATCAAACACGGGGAATCAGAGGCGGGGAATCAGAGCTGGGGAATCAGAGGCGGGGAATCAGAGTTGGGGAATCAGAGGCGGGGAATCAGAGCTGGGGAATCAGAGGTGGGGAATCAGAGTCGGGGAATCAGAGGCAGGGAATCGGATGTGCGGAATCAGAGATGGGGAATCAGAGGTGGGGAATCAGAGGCGGTGAATCTGAGATGGGGAATCAGAGGCGGGGAATCAGAGGCAGGTTATCAGACACGGGGATTCAGAGGCAGGGAATCAAACACGGGGAATCAGAGCTGGGGAATCAGAGGCGGGGAATTAGAGTTGGGGAATCAGAGGAGGGGAATCAGAGGCGGGGAAACAGAGGCGGGGAATCAGATATGGGGAATCAGAGGTGGGGAATCAGAGGTTGGGAATCAGAGGCAGGGAATCAGAGGCGGGGAATCAGAGGCAGGGAATCAGATGTGCGGAATCGGAGATGGGTAATCAGAGGTAGGGAATCAGAGGTGGGGAATCAGAGGCGGGGAATAAGAGGCCGGGAATCAGATATGGGGAAACAGAGGTGGGGAATCAGAGGCGGGGAAACAGAGGCGGGGAATCAGATATGGGGAATCAGAGGTGGGGAATCAGAGGTTGGGAATCAGAGGCAGGGAATCAGAGGCTTGGAATCAGATGCAGGGAATCAGATGCGGGGAAGCAGAGGCGGGGAATCAGAGCTGGGGAATCAGAGGCGGGGAATCAGAGCTGGGGAATCAGAGGCGGGGAATCAGAGTTGGGGAATCAGAGGCAGGGAATCAGATATGGGCAAACAAGGGCAGGGAATCAGAGGCGGGGAAACAGAGGCGGGGAATCAGATATGGGGAATCAGAGGTGTGGAATCAGAGGTTGGGTATCAGAGGCAGGGAATCAGAGGCGGCGAAACAGAGGCGGGGAATCAGATATGGGGAATCAGAGGTGGCGAATCAAAGGCGGTGAAACAGAGATGGGGAATCAGGGCAGGGAATCAGAGGCAGGGAATCAAACACGGGGAATCAGAGCTGGGGAATCAGAGGCGGGGAATTAGAGTTGGGGAATCAGAGGAGGGGAATCAGAGGCGGGGAAACAGAGGCGGGGAATCAGATATGGGGAATCAGAGGTGGGGAATCAGAGGTTGGGAATCAGAGGCAGGGAATCAGAGGCGGGGAATCAGAGGCAGGGAATCAGATGTGCGGAATCGGAGATGGGTAATCAGAGGTAGGGAATCAGAGGTGGGGAATCAGAGGCGGGGAATAAGAGGCCGGGAATCAGATATGGGGAAACAGAGGTGGGGAATCAGAGGCGGGGAAACAGAGGCGGGGAATCAGATATGGGGAATCAGAGGTGGGGAATCAGAGGTTGGGAATCAGAGGCAGGGAATCAGAGGCTTGGAATCAGATGCAGGGAATCAGATGCGGGGAATCAGAGGCGGGGAATCAGAGCTGGGGAATCAGAGGTGGGGAATCAGAGTTGGGGAATCAGAGGCGGGATCTTAGATATTGGGAAACAAAGGCGGGGAATCAGAGGCGGGGAAACAGAGGCGGGGAGTCAGATATGGGGAATCAGAGGTGGGGAATCAGAGGCAGGGAATCAGATGTGCGGAATCAGAGATGGGGAATCAGAGGCAGGGAATCAGAATCAGAAGCAGGGAATCAGAGGCCGGGAATCAGAGGCTGGAATCAGATGCCGGGAATAAGAGGCCGGGAATCAGAGGTGGGGAATCAGAGTCCGGGAATCAGAGATGGGGATTCAGAGGCGGGGAATGAGATATGGGGAATCAGAAGCTGGGAATCAGAGGCGGGGAAACAGATGCGGGGAATCAGATATGGGGAATCAGAGGTGGCGAATCAAAGGCGGTGAATCAGAGATGGGGAATCAGAGGCCGGGAATCAGAGGCAGGGAATCAAACACGGGGAATCAGAGGCGGGGAATCAGAGCTGGGGAATCAGAGGCGGGGAATCAGAGTTGGGGAATCAGAGGCGGGGAAGCAGAGGCAGGGAATCAGACGCGGGGATTCAGAGGCGGGGAATCATAGTTGGGAATCAGAGGCGGATAATCAGATATGGGGAAACAGAGGCGGGGAATCAGGGGCGGGGAAACAGAGGCGGGGAATCAGATATGGGGAATCGGATGCAGGGAATCAGAGGCGGGGAATCAGAGCTGGGGAATCAGAGGCGGGGAATCAGAGTTGGGGCATCAGAGGTGGGGAATTAGATATGGGGAAACAGAGGCGGGGAATCAGAGGCGTGGAAACAGAGGCGGGGAATCAGATATGGGGAATCAGAGGTGGGGAATCAGAGGCAGGTAATCAGATGTGCGGAATCAGAGATGGGGAATCAGAGGCAGGGAATCAGAATCAGAAGCGGGGAGTCAGAGGCCGGGAATCAGAGGCCTGGAATCAGATGCTGGGAATAAGAGGCCGGGAATCAGAGGTGGGGAATCAGAGTCCGGGAATCAGAGATGGGGAGTCAGAGGCGGGGAATGAGATATGGAGAATCAGAGGCGGGGAATCAGAGGCGGGGAAACAGAGGTGGGGAATCAGATATGGGGAATCAGAGGTGGCGAATCAAAGGCGGTGAATCAGAGATGGGGAATCAGAGGCGGGGAATCAGAGGCAGGGAATCAAACACGGGGAATCAGAGGCGGGGAATCAGAGGCAGGGAATCAGAGGCAGGGAATCAGATGTGGGGAATCAGAGGCAGGGAATCAGAGGCGGGGAATCAGAGGCGGGAATCAGAGGCCGGGAATCAGATATGGGGAAACAGAGGCGGGGAATCAGAGGCGGGGAAACAGAGGCTGGGAATCAGATATGGGGAATCAGAGGTGGGGAATCAGGGGTTGGGAATCAGAGGCAGGGAATCAGAGGCTTGGAATCAGATGCAGGGAATCAGATGCGGGGAATCAGAGGCGGGGAATCAGAGTTGGGGAATCAGAGTCTGGGAATCAAAGTTGGGGAATCAGAGGCAGGGAATCAGATATGGGGAAACAGGGGCGGGGAATCAGAGGCGGGGAAACAGAGGCGGAGAATCAGATATGGGGAATCAGAGGCGGGGAATTAGAGTTGGGGAATCAGACGCGGGGAATCAGAGGCGGGGAAACAGAGGCGGGGAATCAAACACGGGGAATCAGAGGTGGGGAATCAGAGGTTGGGAATCAGAGGCAGGGAATCAGAGGCGGGGAATCAGAGGCGGGGAATGAGAGGCAGGGAATCAGATGTGCGGAATCGGAGATGGTGAATCAGTGGCAGGGAATCAGAGGCGGGGAATCAGAGGCAGGGAATCAGAGGCCGGGAATCAGATATGGGGAAACAGAAGCGGGGAATCAGAGGCGGGGAAACAGAGGCTGGGAATCAGGTATGGGGAATCAGAGGTGGGGAATCAGAGGCGGGGAATCAGAGCTGGGGAATCAGAGGTGGGGAATCAAAGTTGGGGAATCAGAGGCGGGGACTTAGATATGGGGAAACAGAGGCGGGGAATCAGAGACGGGGAAACAGAGGCGGGGATTCAGATATGGGGAATCAGAGGTGGGGAATCAGAGGCAGGGAATTAGATGTGCGGAATCAGAAATGGGGAATTAGAGGCAGGGAATCAGAATCAGAAGCAGGGAATCAGAGGCCGGGAATCAGAGGTGGGGAATCAGAGTCCGGGAATCAGAGATGGGGAATCAGAGGCGGGGAATGAGATATGGGGAATCAGAGGCGGGGAATCAGAGGCGGGGAAACAGTGGCGAGGAATCAGATATGGGGAATCAGAGGTGGCGAATCAAAGGCGGTGAATCAGAGATGGGGAATCAGAGCTGGGGAATCTGAGGCAGGGGATCAAACACGGGGAATCAGAGGCGGGGAATCAGAGCTGGGGAATCAGAGGCGGGGAATCAGAGTTGGGGAATCAGAGGCGGGGAATCAGAGCTGGGGAATCAGAGGTGGGGAATCAGAGTCGGGGAATCAGAGGCAGGGAATCGGATGTGCGGAATCAGAGATGGGGAATCAGAGGTGGGGAATCAGAGGCGGTGAATCTGAGATGGGGAATCAGAGGCGGGGAATCAGAGGCAGGTTATCAGACACGGGGATTCAGAGGCAGGGAATCAAACACGGGGAATCAGAGCTGGGGAATCAGAGGCGGGGAATTAGAGTTGGGGAATCAGAGGAGGGGAATCAGAGGCGGGGAAACAGAGGCGGGGAATCAGATATGGGGAATCAGAGGTGGGGAATCAGAGGTTGGGAATCAGAGGCAGGGAATCAGAGGCGGGGAATCAGAGGCAGGGAATCAGATGTGCGGAATCGGAGATGGGTAATCAGAGGTAGGGAATCAGAGGTGGGGAATCAGAGGCGGGGAATAAGAGGCCGGGAATCAGATATGTGGAAACAGAGGTGGGGAATCAGAGGCGGGGAAACAGAGGCGGGGAATCAGATATGGGGAATCAGAGGTGGGGAATCAGAGGTTGGGAATCAGAGGCAGGGAATCAGAGGCTTGGAATCAGATGCAGGGAATCAGATGCGGGGAAGCAGAGGCGGGGAATCAGAGCTGGGGAATCAGAGGCGGGGAATCAGAGTTGGGGCATCAGAGGTGGGGAATTAGATATGGGGAAACAGAGGCGGGGAATCAGATATGGGGAAACAGAGGCGGGGAATCAGGGGCGGGGAAACAGAGGCGGGGAATCAGATATGGGGAATCGGATGCAGGGAATCAGAGGTGGGGAATCAGAGCTGGGGAATCAGAGGCGGGGAATCAGAGTTGGGGCATCAGAGGTGGGGAATTAGATATGGGGAAACAGAGGCGGGGAATCAGAGGCGTGAAAACAGAGGCGGGGAATCAGATATGGGGAATCAGAGGTGGGGAATCAGAGGCAGGTAATCAGATGTGCGGAATCAGAGATGGGGAATCAGAGGCAGGGAATCAGAGGCCTGGAATCAGATGCTGGGAATAAGAGGCCGGGAATCAGAGGTGGGGAATCAGAGTCCGGGAATCAGAGATGGGGAGTCAGAGGCAGGGAATCAGAGGCTTGGAATCAGATGCAGGGAATCAGATGCGGGGATTCAGAGGCGGGGAATCAGAGCTGGGGAATCAGAGTCTGGGAATCAAAGTTGGGGAATCAGAGGCAGGGAATCAGATATGGGGAAACAGGGGCGGGGAATCAGAGGCGGGGAAACAGAGGCGGAAATCAGATATGGGGAATCAGAGGCGGGGAATTAGAGTTGGGGAATCAGAGGCGGGGAATCAGAGGCGGGTAAACAGAGGCGGGGAATCAAACACGGGGAATCAGAGGTGGGGAATCAGAGGTTGGGAATCAGAGGCAGGGAATCAGAGGCGGGGAATCAGAGGCGGGGAATGAGAGGCAGGGAATCAGATGTGCGGAATCGGAGATGGTGAATCAGTGGCAGGGAATCAGAGGCGGGGAATCAGAGGCAGGGAATCAGAGGCCGGGAATCAGATATGGGGAAACAGAAGCGGGGAATCAGAGGCGGGGAAACAGAGGCTGGGAATCAGGTATGGGGAATCAGAGGTGGGGAATCAGAGGCGGGGAATCAGAGCTGGGGAATCAGAGGTGGGGAATCAAAGTAGGGGAATCAGAGGCGGGGACTTAGATATGGGGAAACAGAGGCGGGGAATCAGAGACGGGGAAACAGAGGCGGGGATTCAGATATGGGGAATCAGAGGTGGGGAATCAGAGGCAGGGAATTAGATGTGCGGAATCAGAAATGGGGAATCAGAGGCAGGGAATCAGAATCAGAAGCAGGGAATCAGAGGCCGGGAATCAGAGGCCGGAATCAGATGCCGGGAATAAGAGGTCGGGAATCAGAGGTGGGGAATCAGAGTCCGGGAATCAGAGATGGGGAATCAGAGGCGGGGAATGAGATATGGGGAATCAGAGGCGGGGAATCAGAGGCGGGTAAACAGTGGTGAGGAATCAGATATGGGGAATCAGAGGTGGCGAATCAAAGGCGGTGTATCAGAGATGGGGAATCAGAGCTGGGGAATCAGAGGCAGGGGATCAAACACGGGGAATCAGAGGCGGGGAATCAGAGCTGGGGAATCAGAGGCGGGGAATCAGAGTTGGGGAATCAGAGGCGGGGAATCAGAGCTGGGGAATCAGAGGTGGGGAATCAGAGTCGGGGAATCAGAGGCAGGGAATCGGATGTGCGGAATCAGAGATGGGGAATCAGAGGTGGGGAATCAGAGGCGGTGAATCTGAGATGGGGAATCAGAGGCGGGGAATCAGAGGCAGGTTATCAGACACGGGGATTCAGAGGCTGGGAATCAGTCGGGGGGAATCAAAGGCGGGGAATGAAGCTGGGGAATCAGAGGCAGGGAATCAGAGGCAGGGAATCAAACACGGGGAATCAGAGCTGGGGAATCAGAGGCGGGGAATTAGAGTTGGGGAATCAGAGGAGGGGAATAAGAGGCGGGGAAACAGAGGCGGGGAATCAGATATGGGGAATCAGAGGTGGGGAATCAGAGGTTGGGAATCAGAGGCAGGGAATCAGAGGCGGGGAATCAGAGGCAGGGAATCAGATGTGCGGAATCGGAGATGGGTAATCAGAGGTAGGGAATCAGAGGTGGGGAATCAGAGGCGGGGAATAAGAGGCCGGGAATCAGATATGGGGAAACAGAGGTGGGGAATCAGAGGCGGGGAAACAGAGGCGGGGAATCAGATATGGGGAATCAGAGGTGGGGAATCAGAGGTTGGGAATCAGAGGCAGGGAATCAGAGGCTTGGAATCAGATGCAGGGAATCAGATGCGGGGAATCAGAGGCGGGGAATCAGAGCTGGGAAATCAGAGGTGGGGAATCAGAGTTGGGCAATCAGAGGCGGGGACTTAGATATTGGGAAACAAAGGCGGGGAATCAGAGGCGGGGAAACAGAATCAAAAGCGGGGAGTCAGAGGCCGGGAATCAGAGGCCTGGAATCAGATGCTGGGAATAAGAGGCCGGGAATCGGAGGTGGGGAATCAGAGTCCGGGAATCAGAGATGGGGAGTCAGAGGCGGGGAATGAGATATGGAGAATCAGAGGCGGGGAATCAGAGGCGGGGAAACAGAGGTGGGGAATCAGATATGGGGAATCAGAGGTGGCGAATCAAAGGCGGTGAATCAGAGATGGGGAATCAGAGGCGGGGAATCAGAGGCAGGGAATCAAACACGGGGAATCAGAGGCGGGGAATCAGAGCTGGGGAATCAGAGGCTGGGAATCAAAGTTGGGGAATCAGAGTCAGGGAATCAGATATGGGGAAACAGGGGCGGGGAATCAGAGGCGGGGAAACAGAGGTGGGGAATCAGATATGGGGAATCAGAGGCGGGGAATTAGAGTTGGGGAAACAGAGGCGGGGAATCAGTGGCGGGGAAACAGAGGCGGGGAATCAAACACGGGGAATCAGAGGTGGGGAATCAGAGGTTGGAAATCAGAGGCAGGGAATCAGATATGGGGAAACAGAGGCGGGGAATCAGAGGCGGGGAAACAGAGGCTGGGAATCAGATATGGGGAATCAGAGGTGGGGAATCAGAGGTTGGGAATCAGAGGCAGGGAATCAGAGGCTTGGAATCAGATGCAGGGAATCAGATGCGGGGAATCAGAGGCGTGGAATCAGAGCTGGGGAATCAGAGTCTGGGAATCAAAGTTGGGGAATCAGAGGCAGGGAATCAGTTATGGGGAAACAGGGGCGGGGAATCAGAGGCGGGGAAACAGATATGGGGAATCAGAGCTGGGGAATCAGAGTCTGGGAATCAAAGTTGGGGAATCAGAGGCAGGGAATCAGTTATGGGGAAACAGGGGCGGGGAATCAGAGGCGGGGAATCAGATATGGGGAATCAGAGGCGGGGAATTAGGGTTGGGGAATCAGAGGCGGGGAATGAGAGGCGGGGAAACAGAGGCGGGAAATCAAACACGGGGAATCAGAGGTGGGGAATCAGAGGTTGGGAATCAGAGGCAGGGAATCAGAGGCGGGGAATCAGAGGCGGGGAATGAGAGGCAGGGAATCAGATGTGCGGAATCGGAGATGGGGAATCAGAGGCAGGGAATCAGAGGCAGGGAATCAGATGCAGGGAATCAGATGCGGGGAATCAGAGGCGTGGAATCAGAGCTGGGGAATCAGAGTCTGGGAATCAAAGTTGGGGAATCAGAGGCAGGGAATCAGTTATGGGGAAACAGGGGCGGGGAATCAGATGCGGGGAATCAGAGGCGTGGAATCAGAGCTGGGGAATCAGAGTCTGGGAATCAAAGTTGGGGAATCAGAGGCAGGGAATCAGTTATGGGGAAACAGGGGCGGGGAATCAGAGGCGGGGAATCAGATATGGGGAATCAGAGGCGGGGAATTAGGGTTGGGGAATCAGAGGCGGGGAATGAGAGGCGGGGAAACAGAGGCGGGAAATCAAACACGGGGAATCAGAGGTGGGGAATCAGAGGTTGGGAATCAGAGGCAGGGAATCAGAGGCGGGGAATCAGAGGCGGGGAATGAGAGGCAGGGAATCAGATGTGCGGAATCGGAGATGGGGAATCAGAGGCAGGGAATCAGAGGCAGGGAATCAGAGGCAGGGAATCAGAGGCCGGGAATCAGATATGGGGAAACAGAAGTGGGGAATCAGAGGCGGGGAAACAGAGGCTGGGAATCAGGTATGGGGAATCAGAGGTGGGGAATCAGAGGCGGGGAATCAGAGCTGGGGAATCAGAGGTGGGGAATCAAAGTTGGGGAATCAGAGGCGGGGACTTAGATATGGGGAAACAGAGGCGGGGAATCAGAGACGGGGAAACAGAGGCGGGGATTCAGATATGGGGAACCAGAGGTGGGGAATCAGAGGCAGGGAATTAGATGTGCGGAATCAGAAATGGGGAATCAGAGGCAGGGAATCAGAATCAGAAGCAGGGAATCAGAGGCCGGGAATCAGAGGCCGGAATCAGATGCCGGGAATAAGAGGTCGGGAATCAGAGGTGGGGAATCAGAGTCCGGGAATCAGAGATGGGGAATCAGAGGCGGGGAATGAGATATGGGGAATCAGAGGCGGGGAATCAGAGGCGGGCAAACAGTGGCGAGGAATCAGATATGGGGAATCAGAGGTGGCGAATCAAAGGCGGTGAATCAGAGATGGGGAATCAGAGCTGGGGAATCAGAGGCAGGGGATCAAACACGGGGAATCAGAGGCGGGGAATCGGATGTGCGGAATCAGAGATGGGGAATCAGAGGTGGGGAATCAGAGGCGGTGAATCTGAGATGGGGAATCAGAGGCGGGGAATCAGAGGCAGGTTATCAGACACGGGGATTCAGAGGCTGGGAATCAGACGGGGGGAATCAAAGGCGGGGAATGAAGCTGGGGAATCAGAGGCAGGGAATCAGAGGCAGGGAATCAAACACGGGGAATCAGAGCTGGGGAATCAGAGGCGGGGAATTAGAGTTGGGGAATCAGAGGAGGGGAATAAGAGGCGGGGAAACAGAGGCGGGGAATCAGATATGGGGAATCAGAGGTGGGGAATCAGAGGTTGGGAATCAGAGGCAGGGAATCAGAGGCGGGGAATCAGAGGCAGGGAATCAGATGTGCGGAATCGGAGATGGGTAATCAGAGGTAGGGAATCAGAGGTGGGGAATCAGAGGCGGGGAATAAGAGGCCGGGAATCAGATATGGGGAAACAGAGGTGGGGAATCAGAGGCGGGGAAACAGAGGCGGGGAATCAGATATGGGGAATCAGAGGTGGGGAATCAGAGGTTGGGAATCAGAGGCAGGGAATCAGAGGCTTGGAATCAGATGCAGGGAATCAGATGCGGGGAATCAGAGGCGGTGAATCAGAGCTGGGAAATCAGAGGTGGGGAATCAGAGTTGGGCAATCAGAGGCGGGGACTTAGATATTGGGAAACAAAGGCGGGGAATCAGAGGCGGGGTAACAGAATCAAAAGCGGGGAGTCAGAGGCCGGGAATCAGAGGCCTGGAATCAGATGCTGGGAATAAGAGGCCGGGAATCGGAGGTGGGGAATCAGAGTCCGGGAATCAGAGATGGGGAGTCAGAGGCGGGGAATGAGATATGGAGAATCAGAGGCGGGGAATCAGAGGCGGGGAAACAGAGGTGGGGAATCAGATATGGGGAATCAGAGGTGGCGAATCAAAGGCGGTGAATCTGAGATGGGGAATCAGAGGCGGGGAATCAGAGGCAGGGAATCAAACACGGGGAATCAGAGGCGGGGAATCAGAGCTGGGGAATCAGAGGCTGGGAATCAAAGTTGGGGAATCAGAGTCAGGGAATCAGATATGGGGAAACAGGGGCGGGGAATCAGAGGCGGGGAAACAGATGTGGGGAATCAGATATGGGGAATCAGAGGCGGGGAATTAGAGTTGGGGAATCAGAGGCGGGGAATCAGTGGCGGGGAAACAGAGGCGGGGAATCAAACACGGGGAATCAGAGGTGGGGAATCAGAGGTTGGAAATCAGAGGCAGGGAATCAGCGGCGGAGAATCAGAGGCGGGGAATCAGAGGCCGGGAATCAGATATGGGGAAACAGAGGCGGGGAATCAGAGGCGGGGAAACAGAGGCTGGGAATCAGATATGGGGAATCAGAGGTGGGGAATCAGAGGTTGGGAATCAGAGGCAGGGAATCAGAGGCTTGGAATCAGATGCAGGGAATCAGATGCGGGGAATCAGAGGCGTGGAATCAGAGCTGGGGAATCAGAGTCTGGGAATCAAAGTTGGGGAATCAGAGGCAGGGAATCAGTTATGGGGAAACAGGGGCGGGGAATCAGAGGCGGGGAAACAGAGGCGGGGAATCAGATATGGGGAATCAGAGGCGGGGAATTAGGGTTGGGGAATCAGAGGCGGGGAATGAGAGGCGGGGAAACAGAGGCGGGAAATCAAACACGGGGAATCAGAGGTGGGGAATCAGAGGTTGGGAATCAGAGGCAGGGAATCAGAGGCGGGGAATCAGAGGCGGGGAATGAGAGGCAGGGAATCAGATGTGCGGAATCGGAGATGGGGAATCAGAGGCAGGGAATCAGAGGCAGGGAATCAGAGGCAGGAAATCAGAGGCCGGGAATCAGATATGGGGAAACAGAAGTGGGGAATGAGAGGAGGGGAAACAGAGGCTGGGAATCAGGTATGGGGAATCAGAGGTGGGGAATCAGAGGCGGGGAATCAGAGCTGGGGAATCAGAGGTGGGGAATCAAAGTTGGGGAATCAGAGGCGGGGACTTAGATATGGGGAAACAGAGGCGGGGAATCAGAGACGGGGAAACAGAGGCGGGGATTCAGATATGGGGAATCAGAGGTGGGGAATCAGAGGCAGGGAATTAGATGTGCGGAATCAGAAATGGGGTATCAGAGGCAGGGAATCAGAATCAGAAGCAGGGAATCAGAGGCCGGGAATCAGAGGCCGGAATCAGATGCCGGGAATAAGAAGTCGGGAATCAGAGGTGGCGAATCAGAGTCCGGGAATCAGAGATGGGGAATCAGAGGCGGGGAATGAGATATGGGGAATCAGAGGCGCGGAATCAGAGGCGGGGAAACAGTGGCGAAGAATCAGATATGGGGAATCAGAGGTGGCGAATCAAAGGCGGTGAATCAGAGATGGGGAATCAGAGCTGGGGAATCAGAGGCAGGGGATCAAACACGGGGAATCAGAGGCGGGGAATCAGAGCTGGGGAATCAGAGGCGGGGAATCAGAGTTGGGGAATCAGAGGCGGGGAATCAGAGCAGGGGAATCAGAGTTGGGGAATCAGAGGCGGGGAATCAGAGCTGGGGAATCAGAGGTGGGGAATCAGAGTCGGGGAATCAGAGGCAGGGAATCGGATGTGCGGAATCAGAGATGGGGAATCAGAGGTGGGGAATCAGAGGCGGTGAATCTGAGATGGGGAATCAGAGGCGGGGAATCAGAGGCAGGTTATCAGACACGGGGATTCAGAGGCTGGGAATCAGACGGGGGGAATCAAAGGCGGGGAATGAAGCTGGGGAATCAGAGGCAGGGAATCAGAGTTGGGGATTCAGAGGCGGGGAATCAGATATGGGGAAACAGAGGCGGGGAATCAGAGGCGGGCAAACAGAGGCGGGGAATTAGATATGGGGAATCAGTGGTGGGGAATCAGAGGTGGTGAATCAGAGATGGGGAATCACAGGCGGGGAATCAGAGGCAGGGAATAGAACGCGGGGAATCAGACGCGGGGAATCAGATATGGGAAAACAGAGGCGGGGAATCAGGGGCGGGGAAACAAAGGCGGGGAATCAGATATTGGGAATCGGATGTGGAGAATCAGAGGCGGGGAATCAGAGCTGGGGAATCAGAGGCGGGGAATCAGAGTTGGGGCATCAGAGGTGGGGAATTAGATATGGGGAAACAGAGGCGGGGAATCAGATGTGCGGAATCAGAGGCGGGGAATCAGAGGCAGGGAATCAGAATGAGAAGCGGGGAGTCAGAGGCCGGGAATCAGAGGCCTGGAATCAGATGCTGGGAATAAGAGGCCGGGAATCAGAGGTGGGGAATCAGAGTACGGGAATCAGAGATGGGGAGTCAGAGGCGGGGAATGAGATATGGAGAATCAGAGGCGGGGAATCAGAGGCGGGGAAACAGAGGTGGGGAATCAGATATGGGGAATCAGAGGTGGCGAATCAAAGGCGGTGAATCAGAGATGGGGAATCAGACGCGGGGATTCAGAGGCGGGGAATCATAGTTGGGAATCAGAGGCGGATAATCAGATATGGGGAAACAGAGGCGGGGAATCAGGGGCGGGGAAACAGAGGCGGGGAATCAGATATGGGGAATCGGATGCAGGGAATCAGAGGCGGGGAATCAGAGCTGGGGAATCAGAGGCGGGGAATCAGAGTTGGGGCATCAGAGGTGGGGAATTAGATATGGGGAAACAGAGGCGGGGAATCAGAGGCGTGGAAACAGAGGCGGGGAATCAGATATGGGGAATCAGAGGTGGGGAGTCAGAGGCAGGTAATCAGATGTGCGGAATCAGAGATGGGGAATCAGAGGCAGGGAATCAGAATCAAAAGCGGGGAGTCAGAGGCCGGGAATCAGAGGCCTGGAATCAGATGCTGGGAATAAGAGGCCGGGAATCAGAGGTGGGGAATCAGAGTCCGGGAATCAGAGATGGGGAGTCAGAGGCGGGGAATGAGATATGGAGAATCAGAGGCGGGGAATCAGATGCGGGGAAACAGAGGTGGGGAATCAGATATGGGGAATCAGAGGTGGCGAATCAAAGGCGGTGAATCAGAGATGGGGAATCAGAGGCGGGGAATCAGAGGCAGGGAATCAAACACGGGGAATCAGAGGCGGGGAATCAGAGCTGGGGAATCAGAGGCTGGGAATCAAAGTTGGGGAATCAGAGTCAGGGAATCAGATATGGGGAAACAGGGGCGGGGAATCAGAGGCGGGGAAACAGAGGCGGGGAATCAGATATGGGGAATCAGAGGCGGGGAATTAGAGTTGGGGAATCAGAGGCGGGGATTCAGTGGCGGGGAAACAGAGGCGGGGAATCAAACACGGGGAATCAGAGGTGGGGAATCAGAGGTTGGAAATCAGAGGCAGGGAATCAGAGGCGGGGAATCAGAGGCAGGGAATCAGAGGCAGGGAATCAGATGTGGGGAATTAGAGGCAGGGAATCAGAGGCGGGGAATCAGAGGCGGGAATCAGAGGCCGGGAATCAGATATGGGGAAACAGAGGCGGGGAATCAGAGGCGGGGAAACAGAGGCTGGGAATCAGATATGGGGAATCAGAGGTGGGGAATCAGAGGTTGGGAATCAGAGGCAGGGAATCAGAGGCTTGGAATCAGATGCAGGGAATCAGATGCGGGGAATCAGAGGCGGGGAATCAGAGCTGGGGAATCAGAGTCTGGGAATCAAAGTTGGGGAATCAGAGGCAGGGAATCAGATATGGGGAAACAGGGGCGGGGAATCAGAGGCGGGGAAACAGAGGCGGAGAATCAGATATGGGGAATCAGAGACGGGGAATTAGAGTTGGGGAATCAGAGGCGGGGAATCAGAGGCGGGGAAACAGAGGCGGGGAATCAAACACGGGGAATCAGAGGTGGGGAATCAGAGGTTGGGAATCAGAGGCAGGGAATCAGAGGCGGGGAATCAGAGGCGGGGAATGAGAGGCAGGGAATCAGATGTGCGGAATCGGAGATGGTGAATCAGTGGCAGGGAATCAGAGGCGGGGAATCAGAGGCAGGGAATCAGAGGCCGGGAATCAGATATGGGGAAACAGAAGCGGGGAATCAGAGGCGGGAAACAGAGGCTGGGAATCAGGTATGGGGAATCAGAGGTGGGGAATCAGAGGCGGGGAATCAGAGCTGGGGAATCAGAGGTGGGGAATCAAAGTTGGGGAATCAGAGGCGTGGACTTAGATATGGGGAAACAGAGGCGGGGAATCAGAGACGGGGAAACAGAGGCGGGGATTCAGATATGGGGAATCAGAGGTGGGGAATCAGAGGCAGGGAATTAGATGTGCGGAATCAGAAATGGGGAATCAGAGGCAGGGAATCAGAATCAGAAGCAGGGAATCAGAGGCCGGGAATCAGAGGCCGGAATCAGATGCCGGGAATAAGAGGTCGGGAATCAGAGGTGGGGAATCAGAGTCCGGGAATCAGAGATGGGGAATCAGAGGCGGGGAATGAGATATGGGGAATCAGAGGCGGGGAATCAGAGGCGGGGAAACAGTGGCGAGGAATCAGATATGGGGAATCAGAGGTGGCGAATCAAAGGCGGTGAATCAGAGATGGGGAATCAGAGCTGGGGAATCAGAGGCAGGGGATCAAACACGGGGAATCAGAGGCGGGGAATCAGAGCTGGGGAATCAGAGGCGGGGAATCAGAGTTGGGGAATCAGAGGCGGGGAATCAGAGCTGGGGAATCAGAGGTGGGGAATCAGAGTCGGGGAATCAGAGGCAGGGAATCGGATGTGCGGAATCAGAGATGGGGAATCAGAGGTGGGGAATCTGAGGCGGTGAATCTGAGATGGGGAATCAGAGGCGGGGAATGATAGGCAGGTTATCAGACACGGGGATTCAGAGGCTGGGAATCAGACGGGGGGAATCAAAGGCGGGGAATGAAGCTGGGGAATCAGAGGCAGGAAATCAGAGGCAGGGAATCAAACACGGGGAATCAGAGCTGGGGAATCAGAGGCGGGGAATTAGAGTTGGGGAATCAGAGGAGGGGAATAAGAGGAGGGGAAACAGAGGCGGGGAATCAGATATGGGGAATCAGAGGTGGGGAATCAGAGGTTGGGAATCAGAGGCAGGGAATCAGAGGCGGGGAATCAGAGGCAGGGAATCAGATGTGCGGAATCGGAGATGGGTAATCAGAGGTAGGGAATCAGAGGTGGGGAATCAGAGGCGGGGAATAAGAGGCCGGGAATCAGATATGGGGAAACAGAGGTGGGGAATCAGAGGCGGGGAAACAGAGGCGGGGAATCAGATATGGGGAATCAGAGGTGGGGAATCAGAGGTTGGGAATCAGAGGCAGGGAATCAGAGGCTTGGAATCAGATGCAGGGAATCAGATGCGGGGAATCAGAGGCGGGGAATCAGAGCTGGGGAATCAGAGGTGGGGAATCAGAGTTGGGGAATCAGAGGCGGGGACTTAGATATTGGGAAACAAAGGCGGGGAATCAGAGGCGGGGAAACAGAGGCGGGGAGTCAGATATGGGGAATCAGAGGTGGGGAATCAGAGGCAGGGAATCAGATGTGCGGAATCAGAGATGGGGAATCAGAGGCAGGGAATCAGAATCAGAAGCAGGGAATCAGAGGCCGGGAATCAGAGGCCGGAATCAGATGCCGGGAATAAGAGGCCGGGAATCAGAGGTGGGGAATCAGAGTCCGGGAATCAGAGATGGGGATTCAGAGGCGGGGAATGAGATATGGGGAATCAGAGGCGGGGAATCAGAGGCGGGGAAACAGATGCGGGGAATCAGATATGAGGAATCAGAGGTGGCGAATCAAAGGCGGTGAATCAGAGATGGGGAATCAGATGCCGGGAATCAGAGGCAGGGAATCAAACACGGGGAATCAGAGGCGGGGAATCAGAGTTGGGGAATCAGAGGCGGGGAAGCAGAGGCAGGGAATCAGACGCGGGGATTCAGAGGCGGGGAATCATAGTTGGGAATCAGAGGCGGATAATCAGATATGGGGAAACAGAGGCGGGGAATCAGGGGCGGGGAAACAGAGGCGGGGAATCAGATATGGGGAATCGGATGCAGGGAATCAGAGGCGGGGAATCAGAGCTGGGGAATCAGAGGCGGGGAATCAGAGTTGGGGCATCAGAGGTGGGGAATTAGATATGGGGAAACAGAGGCGGGGAATCAGAGGCATGGAAACAGAGGCGGGGAATCAGATATGGGGAATCAGAGGTGGGGAATCAGAGGCAGGTAATCAGATGTGCGGAATCAGAGATGGGGAATCAGAGGCAGGGAATCAGAATCAAAAGCGGGGAGTCAGAGGCCGGGAATCAGAGGCATGGAATCAGATGCTGGGAATAAGAGGCCGGGAATCAGAGGTGGGGAATCAGAGTCCGGGAATCAGAGATGGGGAGTCAGAGGCGGGGAATGAGATATGGAGAATCAGAGGCGGGGAATCAGAGGCGGGGAAACAGAGGTGGGGAATCAGATATGGGGAATCAGAGGCGGGGAATTAGAGTTGGGGAATCAGAGGCGGGGAATCAGTGGCGGGGAAACAGAGGCGGGGAATCAAACACGGGGAATCAGAGGTGGGGAATCAGAGGTTGGAAATCAGAGGCAGGGAATCAGCGGCGGGGAATCAGAGGCGGGGAATCAGAGGCAGGGAATCAGATGTGCGGATTCGGAGATGGGGAATCAGAGGCAGGGAATCAGAGGCAGGGAATCAGAGGCTTGGAATCAGATGCAGGGAATCAGATGCGGGGAATCAGAGGCGGGGAATCAGAGCTGGGGAATCAGACTCTGGGAATCAAAGTTGGGGAATCAGAGGCAGGGAATCAGATATGGGGAAACAGGGGCGGGGAATCAGAGGCAGGGAATCAGAGGCGGGGAATCAGAGGCAGGAAATCAGAGGCCGGGAATCAGATATGGGGAAACAGAAGTTGGGAATCAGAGGCGGGGAAACAGAGGCTGGGAATCAGGTATGGGGAATCAGAGGCGGGGAATCAGAGGCGGGGAATGAGAGGCAGGGAATCAGATGTGCGGAATCGGAGATGGTGAATCAGTGGCAGGGAATCAGAGGCGGGGAATCAGAGGCAGGGAATCAGAGGCCGGGAATCAGATATGGGGAAACAGAAGCGGGGAATCAGAGGCGGGGAAACAGAGGCTGGGAATCAGGTATGGGGAATCAGAGGTGGGGAATCAGAGGCGGGGAATCAGAGCTGGGGAATCAGAGGTGGGGAATCAAAGTTGGGGAATCAGAGGCGTGGACTTAGATATGGGGAAACAGAGGCGGGGAATCAGAGACGGGGAAACAGAGGCGGGGATTCAGATATGGGGAATCAGAGGTGGGGAATCAGAGGCAGGGAATTAGATGTGCGGAATCAGAAATGGGGAATCAGAGGCAGGGAATCAGAATCAGAAGCAGGGAATCAGAGGCCGGGAATCAGAGGCCGGAATCAGATGCCGGGAATAAGAGGTCGGGAATCAGAGGTGGGGAATCAGAGTCCGGGAATCAGAGATGGGGAATCAGAGGCGGGGAATGAGATATGGGGAATCAGAGGCGGGGAATCAGAGGCGGGGAAACAGTGGCGAGGAATCAGATATGGGGAATCAGAGGTGGCGAATCAAAGGCGGTGAATCAGAGATGGGGAATCAGAGCTGGGGAATCAGAGGCAGGGGATCAAACACGGGGAATCAGAGGCGGGGAATCAAAGCTGGGGAATCAGAGGCGGGGAATCAGAGCTGGGGAATCAGAGGCGGGGAATCAGAGCTGGGGAATCAGAGGTGGGGAATCAGAGTCGGGGAATCAGAGGCAGGGAATCGGATGTGCGGAATCAGAGATGGGGAATCAGAGGTGGGGAATCAGAGGCGGTGAATCTGAGATGGGGAATCAGAGGCGGGGAATCAGAGGCAGGTTATCAGACACGGGGATTCAGAGGCTGGGAATCAGACGGGGGGAATCAAAGGCGGGGAATGAAGCTGGGGAATCAGAGGCAGGGAATCAGAGGCAGGGAATCAAACACGGGGAATCAGAGCTGGGGAATTAGAGGCGGGGAATTAGAGTTGGGGAATCAGAGGAGGGGAATAAGAGGAGGGGAAACAGAGGCGGGGAATCAGATATGGGGAATCAGAGGTGGGGAATCAGAGGTTGGGAATCAGAGGCAGGGAATCAGAGGCGGGGAATCAGAGGCAGGGAATCAAATGTGCGGAATCGGAGATGGGTAATCAGAGGTAGGGAATCAGAGGTGGGGAATCAGAGGCGGGGAATAAGAGGCCGGGAATCAGATATGGGGAAACAGAGGTGGGGAATCAGAGGCGGGGAAACAGAGGCGGGGAATCAGATATGGGGAATCAGAGGTGGGGAATCAGAGGTTGGGAATCAGAGGCAGGGAATCAGAGGCTTGGAATCAGATGCAGGGAATCAGATGCGGGGAATCAGAGGCGGGGAATCAGAGCTGGGGAATCAGAGGTGGGGAATCAGAGTTGGGGAATCAGAGGCGGGGACTTAGATATTGGGAAACAAAGGCGGGGAATCAGAGGCGGGGAAACAGAGGCGGGGAGTCAGATATGGGGAATCAGAGGTGGGGAATCAGAGGCAGGGAATCAGATGTGCGGAATCAGAGATGGGGAATCAGAGGCAGGGAATCAGAATCAGAAGCAGGGAATCAGAGGCCGGGAATCAGAGGCCGGAATCAGATGCCGGGAATAAGAGGCCGGGAATCAGAGGTGGGGAATCAGAGTCCGGGAATCAGAGATGGGGATTCAGAGGCGGGGAATGAGATATGGGGAATCAGAGGCGGGGAATCAGAGGCGGGGAAACAGATGCGGGGAATCAGATATGGGGAATCAGAGGTGGCGAATCAAAGGCGGTGAATCAGAGATGGGGAATCAGAGGCCGGGAATCAGAGGCAGGGAATCAAACACGGGGAATCAGAGGCGGGGAATCAGAGTTGGGGAATCAGAGGCGGGGAAGCAGAGGCAGGGAATCAGACGCGGGGATTCAGAGGCGGGGAATCATAGTTGGGAATCAGAGGCGGATAATCAGATATGGGGAAACAGAGGCGGGGAATCAGGGGCGGGGAAACAGAGGCGGGGAATCAGATATGGGGAATCGGATGCAGGGAATCAGAGGCGGGGAATCAGAGCTGGGGAATCAGAGGCGGGGAATCAGAGTTGGGGCATCAGAGGTGGGGAATTAGAGATGGGGAAACAGAGGCGGGGAATCAGATGCGTGGAAACAGAGGCGGGGAATCAGATATGGGGAATCAGAGGTGGGGAATCAGAGGCAGGTAATCAGATGTGCGGAATCAGAGATGGGGAATCAGAGGCAGGGAATCAGAATCAAAAGCGGGGAGTCAGAGGCCGGGAATCAGAGGCCTGGAATCAGATGCTGGGAATAAGAGGCCGGGAATCAGAGGTGGGGAATCAGAGTCCGGGAATCAGAGATGGGGAGTCAGAGGCGGGGAATGAGATAAGGAGAATCAGAGGCGGGGAATCAGAGGCGGGGAAACAGAGGTGGGGAATCAGATATGGGGAATCAGAGGTGGCGAATCAAAGGCGGTGAATCAGAGATGGGGAATCAGAGGCGGGGAATCAGAGGCAGGGAATCAAACACGGGGAATCAGAGGCGGGGAATCAGAGCTGGGGAATCAGAGGCTGGGAATCAAAGTTGGGGAATCAGAGTCAGGGAATCAGATATGGGGAAACAGGGGCGGGGAATCAGAGGCAGGGAAACAGAGGTGGGGAATCAGATATGGGGAATCAGAGGCGGGGAATCAGAGATGGGGAATCAGAGGCGGGGAATGAGATATGGGGAATCAGAGGCGGGGAATCAGAGGCGGGGAAACAGTGGCGAGGAATCAGATATGGGGAATCAGAGGTGGCGAATCAAAGGCGGTGAATCAGAGATGGGGAATCAGAGCTGGGGAATCAGAGGCAGGGGATCAAACATGGGGAATCAGAGGCGGGGAATCAAAGCTGGGGAATCAGAGGCGGGGAATCAGAGCTGGGGAATCAGAGGTGGGGAATCAGAGCTGGGGAATCAGAGGTGGGGAATCAGAGTCGGGGAATCAGAGGCAGGGAATCGGATGTGCGGAATCAGAGATGGGGAATCAGAGGTGGGGAATCAGAGGCGGTGAATCTGAGATGGGGAATCAGAGGCGGGGAATCAGAGGCAGGTTATCAGACACGGGGATTCAGAGGCTGGGAATCAGACGGGGGGAATCAAAGGCGGGGAATGAAGCTGGGGAATCAGAGGCAGGGAATCAGAGGCAGGGAATCAAACACGGGGAATCAGAGCTGGGGAATCAGAGGCGGGGAATTAGAGTTGGGGAATCAGAGGAGGGGAATAAGAGGAGGGGAAACAGAGGCGGGGAATCAGATATGGGGAATCAGAGGTGGGGAATCAGAGGTTGGGAATCAGAGGCAGGGAATCAGAGGCGGGGAATCAGAGGCAGGGAATCAAATGTGCGGAATCGGAGATGGGTAATCAGAGGTAGGGAATCAGAGGTGGGGAATCAGAGGCGGGGAATAAGAGGCCGGGAATCAGATATGGGGAAACAGAGGTGGGGAATCAGAGGCGGGGAAACAGAGGCGGGGAATCAGATATGGGGAATCAGAGGTGGGGAATCAGAGGTTGGGAATCAGAGGCAGGGAATCAGAGGCTTGGAATCAGATGCAGGGAATCAGATGCGGGGAATCAGAGGCGGGGAATCAGAGCTGGGGAATCAGAGGTGGGGAATCAGAGTTGGGGAATCAGAGGCGGGGACTTAGATATTGGGAAACAAAGGCGGGGAATCAGAGGCGGGGAAACAGAGGCGTGGAGTCAGATATGGGGAATCAGAGGTGGGGAATCAGAGGCAGGGAATCAGATGTGCGGAATCAGAGATGGGGAATCAGAGGCAGGGAATCAGAATCAGAAGCAGGGAATCAGAGGCCGGGAATCAGAGGCCGGAATCAGATGCCGGGAATAAGAGGCCGGGAATCAGAGGTGGGGAATCAGAGTCCGGGAATCAGAGATGGGGATTCAGAGGCGGGGAATGAGATATGGGGAATCAGAGGCGGGGAATCAGAGGCGGGGAAACAGATGCGGGGAATCAGATATGGGGAATCAAAGGTGGCGAATCAAAGGCGGTGAATCAGAGATGGGGAATCAGAGGCCGGGAATCAGAGGCAGGGAATCAAACACGGGGAATCAGAGGCGGGGAATCAGAGTTGGGGAATCAGAGGCGGGGAAGCAGAGGCAGGGAATCAGACGCGGGGATTCAGAGGCGGGGAATCATAGTTGGGAATCAGAGGCGGATAATCAGATATGGGGAAACAGAGGCGGGGAATCAGGGGCGGGGAAACAGAGGCGGGGAATCAGATATGGGGAATCGGATGCAGGGAATCAGAGGCGGGGAATCAGAGCTGGGGAATCAGAGGCGGGGAATCAGAGTTGGGGCATCAGAGGTGGGGAATTAGAGATGGGGAAACAGAGGCGGGGAATCAGAGGCGTGGAAACAGAGGCGGGGAATCAGATATGGGGAATCAGAGGTGGGGAATCAGAGGCAGGTAATCAGATGTGCGGAATCAGAGATGGGGAATCAGAGGCAGGGAATCAGAATCAAAAGCGGGGAGTCAGAGGCCGGGAATCAGAGGCCTGGAATCAGATGCTGGGAATAAGAGGCCGGGAATCAGAGGTGGGGAATCAGAGTCCGGGAATCAGAGATGGGGAGTCAGAGGCGGGGAATGAGATAAGGAGAATCAGAGGCGGGGAATCAGAGGCGGGGAAACAGAGGTGGGGAATCAGATATGGGGAATCAGAGGTGGCGAATCAAAGGCGGTGAATCAGAGATGGGGAATCAGAGGCGGGGAATCAGAGGCAGGGAATCAAACACGGGGAATCAGAGGCGGGGAATCAGAGCTGGGGAATCAGAGGCTGGGAATCAAAGTTGGGGAATCAGAGTCAGGGAATCAGATATGGGGAAACAGGGGCGGGGAATCAGAGGCAGGGAAACAGAGGTGGGGAATCAGATATGGGGAATCAGAGGCGGGGAATTAGAGTTGGGGAATCAGAGGCGGGGAATCAGTGGCGGGGAAACAGAGGCGGGGAATCAAACACGGGGAATCAGAGGTGGGGAATCAGAGGTTGGAAATCAGAGGCAGGGAATCAGCGGCGGGGAATCAGAGGCGGGGAATCTGAGGCAGGGAATCAGATGTGCGGAATCGGAGATGGGGAATCAGAGGCAGGGATTCAGAGGCAGGGAATCAGAGGCTTGGAATCAGATGCAGGGAATCAGATGCGGGGAATCAGAGGCGGGGAATCAGAGCTGGGGAATCAGAGTCTGGGAATCAAAGTTGGGGAATCAGAGGCAGGGAATCAGATATGGGGAAACAGGGGCGGGGAATCAGAGGCGGGGAAACAGAGGCGGGGAATCAGATATGGGAAATCAGAGGCGGGGAATTATGGTTGGGGAATCAGAGGCGGGGAATGAGAGGCGGGGAAACAGAGGCGGGGAATCAAACACGGGGAATCAGAGGTGGGGAATCAGAGGTTGGGAATCAGAGGCAGGGAATCAGAGGCGGGGAATCAGAGGCGGGGAATGAGAGGCAGGGAATCAGATGTGCGGAATCGGAGATGGGGAATCAGAGGCAGGGAATCAGAGGCGGTGAATCAGAGGCAGGAAATCAGAGGCCGGGAATCAGATATGGGGAAACAGAAGTGGGGAATCAGAGGCGGGGAAACAGAGGCTGGGAATCAGGTATGGGGAATCAGAGGTAGGGAATCAGAGGCGGGGAATCAGAGCTGGGGAATCAGAGGTGGGGAATCAAAGTTGGGAAATCAGAGGCGGGGACTTCGATATGGGGAAACAGAGGCGGGGAATCAGATGTGCGGAATCAGAGGCGGGGAATCAGAGGCAGGGAATCAGAATCAGAAGCGGGGAGTCAGAGGACGGGAATCAGAGGCCTGGAATCAGATGCTGGGAATAAGAGGCCGGGAATCAGAGGTGGGGAATCAGAGTACGGGAATCAGAGATGGGGAGTCAGAGGCGGGGAATGAGATATGGAGAATCAGAGGCGGGGAATCAGAGGCGGGGAAACAGAGGTGGGGAATCAGATATGGGGAATCAGAGGTGGCGAATCAAAGGCGGTGAATCAGAGATGGGGAATCAGACGCGGGGATTCAGAGGCGGGGAATCATAGTTGGGAATCAGAGGCGGATAATCAGATATGGGGAAACAGAGGCGGGGAATCAGGGGCGGGGAAACAGAGGCGGGGAATCAGATATGGGGAATCGGATGCAGGGAATCAGAGGCGGGGAATCAGAGCTGGGGAATCAGAGGCGGGGAATCAGAGTTGGGGCATCAGAGGTGGGGAATTAGATATGGGGAAACAGAGGCGGGGAATCAGAGGCGTGGAAACAGAGGCGGGGAATCAGATATGGGGAATCAGAGGTGGGGAGTCAGAGGCAGGTAATCAGATGTGCGGAATCAGAGATGGGGAATCAGAGGCAGGGAATCAGAATCAAAAGCGGGGAGTCAGAGGCCGGGAATCAGAGGCCTGGAATCAGATGCTGGGAATAAGAGGCCGGGAATCAGAGGTGGGGAATCAGAGTCCGGGAATCAGAGATGGGGAGTCAGAGGCGGGGAATGAGATATGGAGAATCAGAGGCGGGGAATCAGATGCGGGGAAACAGAGGTGGGGAATCAGATATGGGGAATCAGAGGTGGCGAATCAAAGGCGGTGAATCAGAGATGGGGAATCAGAGGCGGGGAATCAGAGGCAGGGAATCAAACACGGGGAATCAGAGGCGGGGAATCAGAGCTGGGGAATCAGAGGCTGGGAATCAAAGTTGGGGAATCAGAGTCAGGGAATCAGATATGGGGAAACAGGGGCGGGGAATCAGAGGCGGGGAAACAGAGGCGGGGAATCAGATATGGGGAATCAGAGGCGGGGAATTAGAGTTGGGGAATCAGAGGCGGGGATTCAGTGGCGGGGAAACAGAGGCGGGGAATCAAACACGGGGAATCAGAGGTGGGGAATCAGAGGTTGGAAATCAGAGGCAGGGAATCAGAGGCGGGGAATCAGAGGCAGGGAATCAGAGGCAGGGAATCAGATGTGGGGAATTAGAGGCAGGGAATCAGAGGCGGGGAATCAGAGGCGGGAATCAGAGGCCGGGAATCAGATATGGGGAAACAGAGGCGGGGAATCAGAGGCGGGGAAACAGAGGCTGGGAATCAGATATGGGGAATCAGAGGTGGGGAATCAGAGGTTGGGAATCAGAGGCAGGGAATCAGAGGCTTGGAATCAGATGCAGGGAATCAGATGCGGGGAATCAGAGGCGGGGAATCAGAGCTGGGGAATCAGAGTCTGGGAATCAAAGTTGGGGAATCAGAGGCAGGGAATCAGATATGGGGAAACAGGGGCGGGGAATCAGAGGCGGGGAAACAGAGGCGGAGAATCAGATATGGGGAATCAGAGACGGGGAATTAGAGTTGGGGAATCAGAGGCGGGGAATCAGAGGCGGGGAAACAGAGGCGGGGAATCAAACACGGGGAATCAGAGGTGGGGAATCAGAGGTTGGGAATCAGAGGCAGGGAATCAGAGGCGGGGAATCAGAGGCGGGGAATGAGAGGCAGGGAATCAGATGTGCGGAATCGGAGATGGTGAATCAGTGGCAGGGAATCAGAGGCGGGGAATCAGAGGCAGGGAATCAGAGGCCGGGAATCAGATATGGGGAAACAGAAGCGGGGAATCAGAGGCGGGGAAACAGAGGCTGGGAATCAGGTATGGGGAATCAGAGGTGGGGAATCAGAGGCGGGGAATCAGAGCTGGGGAATCAGAGGTGGGGAATCAAAGTTGGGGAATCAGAGGCGTGGACTTAGATATGGGGAAACAGAGGCGGGGAATCAGAGACGGGGAAACAGAGGCGGGGATTCAGATATGGGGAATCAGAGGTGGGGAATCAGAGGCAGGGAATTAGATGTGCGGAATCAGAAATGGGGAATCAGAGGCAGGGAATCAGAATCAGAAGCAGGGAATCAGAGGCCGGGAATCAGAGGCCGGAATCAGATGCCGGGAATAAGAGGTCGGGAATCAGAGGTGGGGAATCAGAGTCCGGGAATCAGAGATGGGGAATCAGAGGCGGGGAATGAGATATGGGGAATCAGAGGCGGGGAATCAGAGGCGGGGAAACAGTGGCGAGGAATCAGATATGGGGAATCAGAGGTGGCGAATCAAAGGCGGTGAATCAGAGATGGGGAATCAGAGCTGGGGAATCAGAGGCAGGGGATCAAACACGGGGAATCAGAGGCGGGGAATCAGAGCTGGGGAATCAGAGGCGGGGAATCAGAGTTGGGGAATCAGAGGCGGGGAATCAGAGCTGGGGAATCAGAGGTGGGGAATCAGAGTCGGGGAATCAGAGGCAGGGAATCGGATGTGCGGAATCAGAGATGGGGAATCAGAGGTGGGGAATCTGAGGCGGTGAATCTGAGATGGGGAATCAGAGGCGGGGAATGATAGGCAGGTTATCAGACACGGGGATTCAGAGGCTGGGAATCAGACGGGGGGAATCAAAGGCGGGGAATGAAGCTGGGGAATCAGAGGCAGGAAATCAGAGGCAGGGAATCAAACACGGGGAATCAGAGCTGGGGAATCAGAGGCGGGGAATTAGAGTTGGGGAATCAGAGGAGGGGAATAAGAGGAGGGGAAACAGAGGCGGGGAATCAGATATGGGGAATCAGAGGTGGGGAATCAGAGGTTGGGAATCAGAGGCAGGGAATCAGAAGCGGGGAATCAGAGGCAGGGAATCAGATGTGCGGAATCGGAGATGGGTAATCAGAGGTAGGGAATCAGAGGTGGGGAATCAGAGGCGGGGAATAAGAGGCCGGGAATCAGATATGGGGAAACAGAGGTGGGGAATCAGAGGCGGGGAAACAGAGGCGGGGAATCAGATATGGGGAATCAGAGGTGGGGAATCAGAGGTTGGGAATCAGAGGCAGGGAATCAGAGGCTTGGAATCAGATGCAGGGAATCAGATGCGGGGAATCAGAGGCGGGGAATCAGAGCTGGGGAATCAGAGGTGGGGAATCAGAGTTGGGGAATCAGAGGCGGGGACTTAGATATTGGGAAACAAAGGCGGGGAATCAGAGGCGGGGAAACAGAGGCGGGGAGTCAGATATGGGGAATCAGAGGTGGGGAATCAGAGGCAGGGAATCAGATGTGCGGAATCAGAGATGGGGAATCAGAGGCAGGGAATCAGAATCAGAAGCAGGGAATCAGAGGCCGGGAATCAGAGGCCGGAATCAGATGCCGGGAATAAGAGGCCGGGAATCAGAGGTGGGGAATCAGAGTCCGGGAATCAGAGATGGGGATTCAGAGGCGGGGAATGAGATATGGGGAATCAGAGGCGGGGAATCAGAGGCGGGGAAACAGATGCGGGGAATCAGATATGGGGAATCAGAGGTGGCGAATCAAAGGCGGTGAATCAGAGATGGGGAATCAGATGCCGGGAATCAGAGGCAGGGAATCAAACACGGGGAATCAGAGGCGGGGAATCAGAGTTGGGGAATCAGAGGCGGGGAAGCAGAGGCAGGGAATCAGACGCGGGGATTCAGAGGCGGGGAATCATAGTTGGGAATCAGAGGCGGATAATCAGATATGGGGAAACAGAGGCGGGGAATCAGGGGCGGGGAAACAGAGGCGGGGAATCAGATATGGGGAATCGGATGCAGGGAATCAGAGGCGGGGAATCAGAGCTGGGGAATCAGAGGCGGGGAATCAGAGTTGGGGCATCAGAGGTGGGGAATTAGATATGGGGAAACAGAGGCGGGGAATCAGAGGCATGGAAACAGAGGCGGGGAATCAGATATGGGGAATCAGAGGTGGGGAATCAGAGGCAGGTAATCAGATGTGCGGAATCAGAGATGGGGAATCAGAGGCAGGGAATCAGAATCAAAAGCGGGGAGTCAGAGGCCGGGAATCAGAGGCATGGAATCAGATGCTGGGAATAAGAGGCCGGGAATCAGAGGTGGGGAATCAGAGTCTGGGAATCAGAGATGGGGAGTCAGAGGCGGGGAATGAGATATGGAGAATCAGAGGCGGGGAATCAGAGGCGGGGAAACAGAGGTGGGGAATCAGATATGGGGAATCAGAGGCGGGGAATTAGAGTTGGGGAATCAGAGGCGGGGAATCAGTGGCGGGGAAACAGAGGCGGGGAATCAAACACGGGGAATCAGAGGTGGGGAATCAGAGGTTGGAAATCAGAGGCAGGGAATCAGCGGCGGGGAATCAGAGGCGGGGAATCAGAGGCAGGGAATCAGATGTGCGGATTCGGAGATGGGGAATCAGAGGCAGGGAATCAGAGGCAGGGAATCAGAGGCTTGGAATCAGATGCAGGGAATCAGATGCGGGGAATCAGAGGCGGGGAATCAGAGCTGGGGAATCAGACTCTGTGAATCAAAGTTGGGGAATCAGAGGCAGGGAATCAGATATGGGGAAACAGGGGCGGGGAATCAGAGGCAGGGAATCAGAGGCGGGGAATCAGAGGCAGGAAATCAGAGGCCGGGAATCAGATATGGGGAAACAGAAGTGGGGAATCAGAGGCGGGGAAACAGAGGCTGGGAATCAGGTATGGGGAATCAGAGGCGGGGAATCAGAGGCGGGGAATGAGAGGCAGGGAATCAGATGTGCGGAATCGGAGATGGTGAATCAGTGGCAGGGAATCAGAGGCGGGGAATCAGAGGCAGGGAATCAGAGGCCGGGAATCAGATATGGGGAAACAGAAGCGGGGAATCAGAGGCGGGGAAACAGAGGCTGGGAATCAGGTATGGGGAATCAGAGGTGGGGAATCAGAGGCGGGGAATCAGAGCTGGGGAATCAGAGGTGGGGAATCAAAGTTGGGGAATCAGAGGCGTGGACTTAGATATGGGGAAACAGAGGCGGGGAATCAGAGACGGGGAAACAGAGGCGGGGATTCAGATATGGGGAATCAGAGGTGGGGAATCAGAGGCAGGGAATTAGATGTGCGGAATCAGAAATGGGGAATCAGAGGCAGGGAATCAGAATCAGAAGCAGGGAATCAGAGGCCGGGAATCAGAGGCCGGAATCAGATGCCGGGAATAAGAGGTCGGGAATCAGAGGTGGGGAATCAGAGTCCGGGAATCAGAGATGGGGAATCAGAGGCGGGGAATGAGATATAGGGAATCAGAGGCGGGGAATCAGAGGCGGGGAAACAGTGGCGAGGAATCAGATATGGGGAATCAGAGGTGGCGAATCAAAGGCGGTGAATCAGAGATGGGGAATCAGAGCTGGGGAATCAGAGGCAGGGGATCAAACACGGGGAATCAGAGGCGGGGAATCAAAGCTGGGGAATCAGAGGCGGGGAATCAGAGCTGGGGAATCAGAGGCGGGGAATCAGAGCTGGGGAATCAGAGGTGGGGAATCAGAGTCGGGGAATCAGAGGCAGGGAATCGGATGTGCGGAATCAGAGATGGGGAATCAGAGGTGGGGAATCAGAGGCGGTGAATCTGAGATGGGGAATCAGAGGCGGGGAATCAGAGGCAGGTTATCAGACACGGGGATTCAGAGGCTGGGAATCAGACGGGGGGAATCAAAGGCGGGGAATGAAGCTGGGGAATCAGAGGCAGGAAATCAGAGGCAGGGAATCAAACACGGGGAATCAGAGCTGGGGAATCAGAGGCGGGGAATTAGAGTTGGGGAATCAGAGGAGGGGAATAAGAGGAGGGGAAACAGAGGCGGGGAATCAGATATGGGGAATCAGAGGTGGGGAATCAGAGGTTGGGAATCAGAGGCAGGGAATCAGAAGCGGGGAATCAGAGGCAGGGAATCAGATGTGCGGAATCGGAGATGGGTAATCAGAGGTAGGGAATCAGAGGTGGGGAATCAGAGGCGGGGAATAAGAGGCCGGGAATCAGATATGGGGAAACAGAGGTGGGGAATCAGAGGCGGGGAAACAGAGGCGGGGAATCAGATATGGGGAATCAGAGGTGGGGAATCAGAGGTTGGGAATCAGAGGCAGGGAATCAGAGGCTTGGAATCAGATGCAGGGAATCAGATGCGGGGAATCAGAGGCGGGGAATCAGAGCTGGGGAATCAGAGGTGGGGAATCAGAGTTGGGGAATCAGAGGCGGGGACTTAGATATTGGGAAACAAAGGCGGGGAATCAGAGGCGGGGAAACAGAGGCGGGGAGTCAGATATGGGGAATCAGAGGTGGGGAATCAGAGGCAGGGAATCAGATGTGCGGAATCAGAGATGGGGAATCAGAGGCAGGGAATCAGAATCAGAAGCAGGGAATCAGAGGCCGGGAATCAGAGGCCGGAATCAGATGCCGGGAATAAGAGGCCGGGAATCAGAGGTGGGGAATCAGAGTCCGGGAATCAGAGATGGGGATTCAGAGGCGGGGAATGAGATATGGGGAATCAGAGGCGGGGAATCAGAGGCGGGGAAACAGATGCGGGGAATCAGATATGGGGAATCAGAGGTGGCGAATCAAAGGCGGTGAATCAGAGATGGGGAATCAGATGCCGGGAATCAGAGGCAGGGAATCAAACACGGGGAATCAGAGGCGGGGAATCAGAGTTGGGGAATCAGAGGCGGGGAAGCAGAGGCAGGGAATCAGACGCGGGGATTCAGAGGCGGGGAATCATAGTTGGGAATCAGAGGCGGATAATCAGATATGGGGAAACAGAGGCGGGGAATCAGGGGCGGGGAAACAGAGGCGGGGAATCAGATATGGGGAATCGGATGCAGGGAATCAGAGGCGGGGAATCAGAGCTGGGGAATCAGAGGCGGGGAATCAGAGTTGGGGCATCAGAGGTGGGGAATTAGATATGGGGAAACAGAGGCGGGGAATCAGAGGCATGGAAACAGAGGCGGGGAATCAGATATGGGGAATCAGAGGTGGGGAATCAGAGGCAGGTAATCAGATGTGCGGAATCAGAGATGGGGAATCAGAGGCAGGGAATCAGAATCAAAAGCGGGGAGTCAGAGGCCGGGAATCAGAGGCATGGAATCAGATGCTGGGAATAAGAGGCCGGGAATCAGAGGTGGGGAATCAGAGTCCGGGAATCAGAGATGGGGAGTCAGAGGCGGGGAATGAGATATGGAGAATCAGAGGCGGGGAATCAGAGGCGGGGAAACAGAGGTGGGGAATCAGATATGGGGAATCAGAGGCGGGGAATTAGAGTTGGGGAATCAGAGGCGGGGAATCAGTGGCGGGGAAACAGAGGCGGGGAATCAAACACGGGGAATCAGAGGTGGGGAATCAGAGGTTGGAAATCAGAGGCAGGGAATCAGCGGCGGGGAATCAGAGGCGGGGAATCAGAGGCAGGGAATCAGATGTGCGGATTCGGAGATGGGGAATCAGAGGCAGGGAATCAGAGGCAGGGAATCAGAGGCTTGGAATCAGATGCATGGAATCAGATGCGGGGAATCAGAGGCGGGGAATCAGAGCTGGGGAATCAGACTCTGTGAATCAAAGTTGGGGAATCAGAGGCAGGGAATCAGATATGGGGAAACAGGGGCGGGGAATCAGAGGCAGGGAATCAGAGGCGGGGAATCAGAGGCAGGAAATCAGAGGCCGGGAATCAGATATGGGGAAACAGAAGTGGGGAATCAGAGGCGGGGAAACAGAGGCTGGGAATCAGGTATGGGGAATCAGAGGCGGGGAATCAGAGGCGGGGAATGAGAGGCAGGGAATCAGATGTGCGGAATCGGAGATGGTGAATCAGTGGCAGGGAATCAGAGGCGGGGAATCAGAGGCAGGGAATCAGAGGCCGGGAATCAGATATGGGGAAACAGAAGCGGGGAATCAGAGGCGGGGAAACAGAGGCTGGGAATCAGGTATGGGGAATCAGAGGTGGGGAATCAGAGGCGGGGAATCAGAGCTGGGGAATCAGAGGTGGGGAATCAAAGTTGGGGAATCAGAGGCGTGGACTTAGATATGGGGAAACAGAGGCGGGGAATCAGAGACGGGGAAACAGAGGCGGGGATTCAGATATGGGGAATCAGAGGTGGGGAATCAGAGGCAGGGAATTAGATGTGCGGAATCAGAAATGGGGAATCAGAGGCAGGGAATCAGAATCAGAAGCAGGGAATCAGAGGCCGGGAATCAGAGGCCGGAATCAGATGCCGGGAATAAGAGGTCGGGAATCAGAGGTGGGGAATCAGAGTCCGGGAATCAGAGATGGGGAATCAGAGGCGGGGAATGAGATATAGGGAATCAGAGGCGGGGAATCAGAGGCGGGGAAACAGTGGCGAGGAATCAGATATGGGGAATCAGAGGTGGCGAATCAAAGGCGGTGAATCAGAGATGGGGAATTAGAGCTGGGGAATCAGAGGCAGGGGATCAAACACGGGGAATCAGAGGCGGGGAATCAAAGCTGGGGAATCAGAGGCGGGGAATCAGAGCTGGGGAATCAGAGGCGGGGAATCAGAGCTGGGGAATCAGAGGTGGGGAATCAGAGTCGGGGAATCAGAGGCAGGGAATCGGATGTGCGGAATCAGAGATGGGGAATCAGAGGTGGGGAATCAGAGGCGGTGAATCTGAGATGGGGAATCAGAGGCGGGGAATCAGAGGCAGGTTATCAGACACGGGGATTCAGAGGCTGGGAATCAGACGGGGGGAATCAAAGGCGGGGAATGAAGCTGGGGAATCAGAGGCAGGGAATCAGAGGCAGGGAATCAAACACGGGGAATCAGAGCTGGGGAATCAGAGGCGGGGAATTAGAGTTGGGGAATCAGAGGAGGGGAATAAGAGGAGGGGAAACAGAGGCGGGGAATTAGATATGGGGAATCAGAGGTGGGGAATCAGAGGTTGGGAATCAGAGGCAGGGAATCAGAGGCGGGGAATCAGAGGCAGGGAATCAAATGTGCGGAATCGGAGATGGGTAATCAGAGGTAGGGAATCAGAGGTGGGGAATCAGAGGCGGGGAATAAGAGGCCGGGAATCAGATATGGGGAAACAGAGGTGGGGAATCAGAGGCGGGGAAACAGAGGCGGGGAATCAGATATGGGGAATCAGAGGTGGGGAATCAGAGGTTGGGAATCAGAGGCAGGGAATCAGAGGCTTGGAATCAGATGCAGGGAATCAGATGCGGGGAATCAGAGGCGGGGAATCAGAGCTGGGGAATCAGAGGTGGGGAATCAGAGTTGGGGAATCAGAGGCGGGGACTTAGATATTGGGAAACAAAGGCGGGGAATCAGAGGCGGGGAAACAGAGGCGGGGAGTCAGATATGGGGAATCAGAGGTGGGGAATCAGAGGCAGGGAATCAGATGTGCGGAATCAGAGATGGGGAATCAGAGGCAGGGAATCAGAATCAGAAGCAGGGAATCAGAGGCCGGGAATCAGAGGCCGGAATCAGATGCCGGGAATAAGAGGCCGGGAATCAGAGGTGGGGAATCAGAGTCCGGGAATCAGAGATGGGGATTCAGAGGCGGGGAATGAGATATGGGGAATCAGAGGCGGGGAATCAGAGGCGGGGAAACAGATGCGGGGAATCAGATATGGGGAATCAGAGGTGGCGAATCAAAGGCGGTGAATCAGAGATGGGGAATCAGAGGCCGGGAATCAGAGGCAGGGAATCAAACACGGGGAATCAGAGGCGGGGAATCAGAGTTGGGGAATCAGAGGCGGGGAAGCAGAGGCAGGGAATCAGACGCGGGGATTCAGAGGCGGGGAATCATAGTTGGGAATCAGAGGCGGATAATCAGATATGGGGAAACAGAGGCGGGGAATCAGGGGCGGGGAAACAGAGGCGGGGAATCAGATATGGGGAATCGGATGCAGGGAATCAGAGGCGGGGAATCAGAGCTGGGGAATCAGAGGCGGGGAATCAGAGTTGGGGCATCAGAGGTGGGGAATTAGAGATGGGGAAACAGAGGCGGGGAATCAGATGCGTGGAAACAGAGGCGGGGAATCAGATATGGGGAATCAGAGGTGGGGAATCAGAGGCAGGTAATCACATGTGCGGAATCAGAGATGGGGAATCAGAGGCAGGGAATCAGAATCAAAAGCGGGGAGTCAGAGGCCGGGAATCAGAGGCCTGGAATCAGATGCTGGGAATAAGAGGCCGGGAATCAGAGGTGGGGAATCAGAGTCCGGGAATCAGAGATGGGGAGTCAGAGGCGGGGAATGAGATAAGGAGAATCAGAGGCGGGGAATCAGAGGCGGGGAAACAGAGGTGGGGAATCAGATATGGGGAATCAGAGGTGGCGAATCAAAGGCGGTGAATCAGAAATGGGGAATCAGAGGCGGGGAATCAGAGGCAGGGAATCAAACACGGGGAATCAGAGGCGGGGAATCAGAGCTGGGGAATCAGAGGCTTGGAATCAAAGTTGGGGAATCAGAGTCAGGGAATCAGATATGGGGAAACAGGGGCGGGGAATCAGAGGCAGGGAAACAGAGGTGGGGAATCAGATATGGGGAATCAGAGGCGGGGAATCAGAGATGGGGAATCAGAGGCGGGGAATGAGATATGGGGAATCAGAGGCGGGGAATCAGAGGCGGGGAAACAGTGGCGAGGAATCAGATATGGGGAATCAGAGGTGGCGAATCAAAGGCGGTGAATCAGAGATGGGGAATCAGAGCTGGGGAATCAGAGGCAGGGGATCAAACACGGGGAATCAGAGGCGGGGAATCAAAGCTGGGGAATCAGAGGCGGGGAATCAGAGCTGGGGAATCAGAGGCGGGGAATCAGAGCTGGGGAATCAGAGGTGGGGAATCAGAGTCGGGGAATCAGAGGCAGGGAATCGGATGTGCGGAATCAGAGATGGGGAATCAGAGGTGGGGAATCAGAGGCGGTGAATCTGAGATGGGGAATCAGAGGCGGGGAATCAGAGGCAGGTTATCAGACACGGGGATTCAGAGGCTGGGAATCAGACGGGGGGAATCAAAGGCGGGGAATGAAGCTGGGGAATCAGAGGCAGGGAATCAGAGGCAGGGAATCAAACACGGGGAATCAGAGCTGGGGAATCAGAGGCGGGGAATTAGAGTTGGGGAATCAGAGGAGGGGAATAAGAGGAGGGGAAACAGAGGCGGGGAATCAGATATGGGGAATCAGAGGTGGGGAATCAGAGGTTGGGAATCAGAGGCAGGGAATCAGAGGCGGGGAATCAGAGGCAGGGAATCAAATGTGCGGAATCGGAGATGGGTAATCAGAGGTAGGGAATCAGAGGTGGGGAATCAGAGGCGGGGAATAAGAGGCCGGGAATCAGATATGGGGAAACAGAGGTGGGGAATCAGAGGCGGGGAAACAGAGGCGGGGAATCAGATATGGGGAATCAGAGGTGGGGAATCAGAGGTTGGGAATCAGAGGCAGGGAATCAGAGGCTTGGAATCAGATGCAGGGAATCAGATGCGGGGAATCAGAGGCGGGGAATCAGAGCTGGGGAATCAGAGGTGGGGAATCAGAGTTGGGGAATCAGAGGCGGGGACTTAGATATTGGGAAACAAAGGCGGGGAATCAGAGGCGGGGAAACAGAGGCGTGGAGTCAGATATGGGGAATCAGAGGTGGGGAATCAGAGGCAGGGAATCAGATGTGCGGAATCAGAGATGGGGAATCAGAGGCAGGGAATCAGAATCAGAAGCAGGGAATCAGAGGCCGGGAATCAGAGGCCGGAATCAGATGCCGGGAATAAGAGGCCGGGAATCAGAGGTGGGGAATCAGAGTCCGGGAATCAGAGATGGGGATTCAGAGGCGGGGAATGAGATATGGGGAATCAGAGGCGGGGAATCAGAGGCGGGGAAACAGATGCGGGGAATCAGATATGGGGAATCAAAGGTGGCGAATCAAAGGCGGTGAATCAGAGATGGGGAATCAGAGGCCGGGAATCAGAGGCAGGGAATCAAACACGGGGAATCAGAGGCGGGGAATCAGAGTTGGGGAATCAGAGGCGGGGAAGCAGAGGCAGGGAATCAGACGCGGGGATTCAGAGGCGGGGAATCATAGTTGGGAATCAGAGGCGGATAATCAGATATGGGGAAACAGAGGCGGGGAATCAGGGGCGGGGAAACAGAGGCGGGGAATCAGATATGGGGAATCGGATGCAGGGAATCAGAGGCGGGGAATCAGAGCTGGGGAATCAGAGGCGGGGAATCAGAGTTGGGGCATCAGAGGTGGGGAATTAGAGATGGGGTAACAGAGGCGGGGAATCAGAGGCGTGGAAACAGAGGCGGGGAATCAGATATGGGGAATCAGAGGTGGGGAATCAGAGGCAGGTAATCAGATGTGCGGAATCAGAGATGGGGAATCAGAGGCAGGGAATCAGAATCAAAAGCGGGGAGTCAGAGGCCGGGAATCAGAGGCCTGGAATCAGATGCTGGGAATAAGAGGCCGGGAATCAGAGGTGGGGAATCAGAGTCCGGGAATCAGAGATGGGGAGTCAGAGGCGGGGAATGAGATAAGGAGAATCAGAGGCGGGGAATCAGAGGCGGGGAAACAGAGGTGGGGAATCAGATATGGGGAATCAGAGGTGGCGAATCAAAGGCGGTGAATCAGAGATGGGGAATCAGAGGCGGGGAATCAGAGGCAGGGAATCAAACACGGGGAATCAGAGGCGGGGAATCAGAGCTGGGGAATCAGAGGCTGGGAATCAAAGTTGGGGAATCAGAGTCAGGGAATCAGATATGGGGAAACAGGGGCGGGGAATCAGAGGCAGGGAAACAGAGGTGGGGAATCAGATATGGGGAATCAGAGGCGGGGAATTAGAGTTGGGGAATCAGAGGCGGGGAATCAGTGGCGGGGAAACAGAGGCGGGGAATCAAACACGGGGAATCAGAGGTGGGGAATCAGAGGTTGGAAATCAGAGGCAGGGAATCAGCGGCGGGGAATCAGAGGCGGGGAATCTGAGGCAGGGAATCAGATGTGCGGAATCGGAGATGGGGAATCAGAGGCAGGGATTCAGAGGCAGGGAATCAGAGGCTTGGAATCAGATGCAGGGAATCAGATGCGGGGAATCA
Organism: Narcine bancroftii; assembly: GCF_036971445.1. Taxonomy (NCBI): domain Eukaryota; kingdom Metazoa; phylum Chordata; class Chondrichthyes; order Torpediniformes; family Narcinidae; genus Narcine; species Narcine bancroftii. The sequence continues at coordinate 333,138 of NW_027211971.1, read as the reverse complement.
GAGGCGGGGAATCAGAGCTGGGGAATCAGAGTCTGGGAATCAAAGTTGGGGAATCAGAGGCAGGGAATCAGATATGGGGAAACAGGGGCGGGGAATCAGAGGCGGGGAAACAGAGGCGGGGAATCAGATATGGGAAATCAGAGGCGGGGAATTATGGTTGGGGAATCAGAGGCGGGGAATGAGAGGCGGGGAAACAGAGGCGGGGAATCAAACACGGGGAATCAGAGGTGGGGAATCAGAGGTTGGGAATCAGAGGCAGGGAATCAGAGGCGGGGAATCAGAGGCGGGGAATGAGAGGCAGGGAATCAGATGTGCGGAATCGGAGATGGGGAATCAGAGGCAGGGAATCAGAGGCGGTGAATCAGAGGCAGGAAATCAGAGGCCGGGAATCAGATATGGGGAAACAGAAGTGGGGAATCAGAGGCGGGGAAACAGAGGCTGGGAATCAGGTATGGGGAATCAGAGGTGGGGAATCAGAGGCGGGGAATCAGAGCTGGGGAATCAGAGGTGGGGAATCAAAGTTGGGAAATCAGAGGCGGGGACTTAGATATGGGGAAACAGAGTCGGGGAATCAGAGACGGGGAAACAGAAGCGGGGATTCAGATATGGGGAATCAGAGGTGGGGAATCAGAGGCAGGGAATTAGATGTGCGGAATCAGAAATGGGGAATCAGAGGCAGGGAATCAGAATCAGAAGCAGGGAATCAGAGGCCGGGAATCAGAGGCCGGAATCAGATGCCGGGAATAAGAGGTCGGGAATCAGAGGTGGGGAATCAGAGTCCGGGAATCAGAGATGGGGAATCAGAGGCGGGGAATGAGATATGGGGAATCAGAGGCGCGGAATCAGAGGCGGGGAAACAGTGGCGAGGAATCAGATATGGGGAATCAGAGGTGGCGAATCAAAGGCGGTGAATCAGAGATGGGGAATCAGAGCTGGGGAATCAGAGGCAGGGGATCAAACACGGGGAATCAGAGGCGGGGAATCTGAGCTGGGGAATCAGAGGCGGGGAATCAGAGTTGGGGAATCAGAGGCGGGGAATCAGAGCTGGGGAATCAGAGGTGGGGAATCAGAGTCGGGGAATCAGAGGCAGGGAATCGGATGTGCGGAATCAGAGATGGGGAATCAGAGGTGGGGAATCAGAGGCGGTGTATCTGAGATGGGGAATCAGAGGCGGGGAATCAGAGGCAGGTTATCAGACACGGGGATTCAGAGGCTGGGAATCAGACGGGGGGAATCAAAGGCGGGGAATGAAGCTGGGGAATCAGAGGCAGGGAATCAGAGTTGGGGATTCAGAGGCGGGGAATCAGATATGGGGAAACAGAGGCGGGGAATCAGAGGCGGGCAAACAGAGGCGGGGAATTAGATATGGGGAATCAGTGGTGGGGAATCAGAGGCAGGGAATAGAACGCGGGGAATCAGAGGCGGGGAATCAGATATGGGGAAACAGAGGCGGGGAATCAGGGGCGGGGAAACAAAGGCGGGGAATCAGATATTGGGAATCGGATGTGGAGAATCAGAGGCGGGGAATCAGAGCTGGGGAATCAGAGGCGGGGAATCAGAGTTGGGGCATCAGAGGTGGGGAATTAGATATGGGGAAACAGAGGCGGGGAATCAGATGTGCGGAATCAGAGGCGGGGAATCAGAGGCAGGGAATCAGAATCAGAAGCGGGGAGTCAGAGGCCGGGAATCAGAGGCCTGGAATCAGAGTACGGGAATCAGAGATGGGGAGTCAGAGGCGGGGAATGAGATATGGAGTATCAGAGGCGGGGAATCAGAGGCGGGGAAACAGAGGTGGGGAATCAGATATGGGGAATCAGAGGTGGCGAATCAAAGGCGGTGAATCAGAGATGGGGAATCAGAGGCGGGGAATCAGAGGCAGGGAATCAAACACAGGGAATCAGAGGCGGGGAATCAGAGCTGGGGAATCAGAGGCTGGGAATCAAAGTTGGGGAATCAGAGGCAGGGAATCAGATATGGGGAAACAGGGGCGGGGAATCAGAGGCGGGGAATCATAGGCAGGGAATCAGATATGGGGAATCAGAGGCGGGGAATTAGAGTTGGGGAATCAGAGGCGGGGAATCAGAGGCGGGGAAACAGAGGCGGGGAATCAAACACGGGGAATCAGAGGTGGGGAATCAGAGGTTGGGAATCAGAGGCAGGGAATCAGAGGCGGGGAATCAGAGGCGGGGAATCAGAGGCAGGGAATCAGATGTGCGGAATCGGAGATGAGGAATCAGAGGCAGGGAATCAGAGGCGGGGAATCAGATGCGGGGAATCAGAGGCCGGGAATCAGATATGGGGAAACAGAGGCGGGGAATCAGAGGCGGGGAAACAGAGGCTGGGAATCAGATATGGGGAATCAGAGGCAGGGAATCAGAGGCTTGGAATCAGATGCAGGGAATCAGATGCGGGGAATCAGAGGCGGGGAATGAGAGCTGGGGAATCAGAAGCTGGGAATCAAAGTTGGGGAATCAGAGGCAGGGAATCAGATATGGGGAAACAGGGGCGGGGAATCAGAGGCGGGGAAACAGAGGCGGGGAATCAGATATGGGGAATCAGAGGCGGGGAATTAGAGTTGGGGAATCAGAGGCGGGGAATCAGAGGCGGGGATACAGAGGCGGGGAATCAAACACGGGGAATCAGAGGTGGGGAATCAGAGGTTGGGAATCAGAGGCAGGGAATCAGAGGCGGGGAATCAGAGGCGGGGAATCAGAGGCAGCGAATCAGATGTGCGGAATCGGAGATGGGGAATCAGAGGCAGGGAATCAGAGGCGGGGAATCAGAGGCGGGGAACCAGAGGCCGGGAATCAGATATGGGGAAACAGAGGCGGGGAATCAGAGGCGGGGAAACAGATGCTGGGAATCAGATATGGGGAATCAGAGGTGGGGACTCAGAGGTTGGGAATCAGAGGCAGGGAATCAGAGGCTTGGAATCAGATGCAGGGAATCAGATGCAGGGAATCAGAGGCGGGGAATCAGAGCTGGGGAATCAGAGGTGGGGAATTAGTGTTGGGGAATCAGAGGCGGGGACTTAGATATTGGGAAACAGAGGCGGGGAATCAGAGGCGGGGAAACATAGGCGGGGAATCAAACACGGGGAATCAGAGGTCGGGAATCAGAGGTTGGAAATCAGAGGCAGGGAATCAGAGGCGGGGAATCAGCGGAGGGGAATCAGAGGCAGGGAATCAGATGTGCGGAATCGGAGATGGGGAATCAGAGGCAGGGAATCAGAGGCGGGGAATCAGAGGCGGGGAATCAGAGGCCGGGAATCAGATATGGGGAAACAGAGGCGGGGAATAAGAGGCGGGGAAACAGAGGCTGGGAATCAGATATGGGGAATCAGAGGTGGGGAATCAGAGGTTGGGAATCAGAGGCAGGGAATCAGAGGCTTGGAATCAGATGCAGGGAATCAGATGCGGGGAATCAGAGGCGGGGAATCAGAGCTGGGGAATCAGAGGCTGGGAATCAAAGTTGGGGAATCAGAGGCATGGAATCAGATATGGGGAAACAGGGGCGGGGAATCAGAGGCGGGGAAACAGAGGCGGGGAATCAGATATGGGGAATCAGAGGCGGGGAATTAGAGTTGGGGAATCAGAGGCGGGGAATCAGAGGCGGGGAAACAGAGGCGGGGAATCAAACACTGGGAATCAGACGTGGGGAATCAGAGGTTGGGAATCAGAGGCAGGGAATCAGAGGCGGGGAATCAGAGGCGGGGAATGAGAGGCAGGGAATCAGATGTGCGGAATCGGAGATGGGGAATCAGAGGCAGGGATTCAGAGGCGGGGAATCAGAGGCGGGGAATCAGAGGCGGGGAAACAGAGGCTGGGAATCAGATATGGGGAATCAGAGGTGGGGAATCAGAGGCGGGGAATCAGAGCTGGGGAATCAGAGGTGGGGAATCAAATTTGGGGAATCAGAGGCGGGGACTTAGATATGGGGAAACAGAGGCGGGGAATCAGAGACGGGGAAACAGAGGCGGGGATTCAGATATGGGGAATCAGAGGTGGGGAATCAGAGGCAGGGAATTAGATGTGCGGAATCAGAAATGGGGAATCAGAGGCAGGGAATCAGAATCAGAAGCAGGGAATCAGAGGCCGGGAATCACAGGCCGGAATCAGATGCCGGGAATAAGAGGTCGGGAATCAGAGGTGGGGAATCAGAGTCCGGGAATCAGAGATGGGGAATCAGAGGCGGGGAATGAGATATGGGGAATCAGAGGCGGGGAATCAGAGGCGGGGAAACATTGGCGAGGAATCAGATATGGGGAATCAGAGGTGGCGAATCAAATGCGGTGAATCAGAGATGGGGAATCAGAGCTGGGGAATCAGAGGCAGGGGATCAAACACGGGGAATCAGAGGCGGGGAATCAGAGCTGGGGAATCAGAGGCGGGGAATCAGAGTTGGGGAATCAGAGGCGGGGAATCAGAGCTGGGGAATCAGAGGTGGGGAATCAGAGTCGGGGAATCAGAGGCAGGGAATCGGATGTGCGGAATCAGAGATGGGGAATCAGAGGTGGGGAATCAGAGGTGGTGAATCTGAGATGGGGAATCAGAGGCGGGGAATCAGAGGCAGGTTATCAGACACGGGGATTCAGAGGCTGGGAATCGGACGGGGGGAATCAAAGGCGGGGAATGAAGCTGGGGAATCAGAGGCAGGGAATCAGAGTTGGGAATTCAGAGGCGGGGAATCAGATATGGGGAAACAGAGGCGGGGAATCAGAGGCGGGCAAACAGAGGCGGGGAATTAGATATGGGGAATCAGTGGTGGGGAATCAGAGGTGGTGAATCAGAGATGGGGAATCACAGGCGGGGAATCAGAGGCAGGGAATAGAACGCGGGGAATCAGAGGCAGGGAATCAGAGCTGGGGAATAAGAGGTGGGGAATCATAGTTGGGAATCAGAGGCGGGGAATCAGATATGGGGAAACAGAGGCGGGGAATCAGGGGCGGGGAAACAGAGGCGGGGAATCAGATATGGGGAATCGGAAGTGGGGAATCAGAGGCGGGGAATCAGAGCTGTGGCATCAGAGGCGGGGAATCAGAGTTGGGGCATCAGAGGTGGGGAATTAGATATGGGGAAACAGAGGCGGGGAATCAGAGGCGTGGAAACCGAGGCGGGGAATCAGATATGGGGAATCAGAGGTGGGGAATCAGAGGCAGGTAATCAGATGTGCGGAATCAGAGATGGGGAATCAGAGTCAGGGAATCAGAATCAGAAGCGGGGAGTCAGAGGCCGGGAATCAGAGGCCTGGAATCAGATGCTGGGAATAAGAGGCCGGGAATCAGAGGTGGGGTATCAGAGTCCGGGAATCAGAGATGGGGAGTCAGAGGCGGGGAATGAGATATGGAGAATCAGAGGCGGGGAATCAGAGGCGGGGAAACAGAGGTGGGGAATCAGATATGGGGAATCAGAGGTGGCGAATCAAAGGCGGTGAATCAGAGATGGGGAATCAGAGGCGGGGAATCAGAGGCAGGGAATCAAACACGGGGAATCAGAGGCGGGGAATCAGAGCTGGGGAATCAGAGGCTGGGAATCAAAGTTGGGGAATCAGAGGCGGGGAATCAGATATGGGGAAACAGGGGCGGGGAATCAGAGGCGGGGAAACAGAGGCTGGGAATCAGATATGGGGAATCAGAGGTGGGGAATCAGAGGCGGGGAATCAGAGCTGGGGAATCAGAGGTGGGGAATCAAAGTTGGGGAATCAGAGGCGGGGACTTAGATATGGGGAAACAGAGGCGGGGAATCAGAGACGGGGAAACAGAGGCGGGGATTCAGATATGGGGAATCAGAGGTGGGGAATCAGAGGCAGGGATTCAGACACGGGGATTCAGAGGCTGGGAATCAGACGGGGGGAATCAAAGGCGGGGAATGAAGCTGGGGAATCAGAGGCAGGGAATCAGAGTTGGGGATTCAGAGGCGGGGAATCAGATATGGGGAAACAGAGGCGGGGAATCAGAGGCGGGCAAACAGAGGCGGGGAATTAGATATGGGGAATCAGTGGTGGGGAATCAGAGGTGGTGAATCAGAGATGGGGAATCACAGGCGGGGAATCAGAGGCAGGGAATAGAACGCGGGGAATCAGAGGCGGGGAATCAGATATGGGGAAACAGAGGCGGGGAATCAGGGGCGGGGAAACAAAGGCGGGGAATCAGATATTGGGAATCGGATGTGGAGAATCAGAGGCGGGGAATCAGAGCTGGGGAATCAGAGGCGGGGAATCAGAGTTGGGGCATCAGAGGTGGGGAATTAGATATGGGGAAACAGAGGCGGCGAATCAGATGTGCGGAATCAGAGGCGGGGAATCAGAGGCAGGGAATCAGAATCAGAAGCGGGGAGTCAGAGGCCGGGAATCAGAGGCCTGGAATCAGATGCTGGGAATAAGAGGCCGGGAATCAGAGGTGGGGAATCAGAGTACGGGAATCAGAGATGGGGAGTCAGAGGCGGGGAATGAGATATGGAGTATCAGAGGCGGGGAATCAGAGGCGGGGAAACAGAGGTGGGGAATCAGATATGGGGAATCAGAGGTGGCGAATCAAAGGCGGTGAATCAGAGATGGGGAATCAGAGGCGGGGAATCAGAGGCAGGGAATCAAACACAGGGAATCAGAGGCGGGGAATCAGAGCTGGGGAATCAGAGGCTGGGAATCAAAGTTGGGGAATCAGAGGCAGGGAATCAGATATGGGGAAACAGGGGCGGGGAATCAGAGGCGGGGAATCATAGGCAGGGAATCAGATATGGGGAATCAGAGGTGGGGAATTAGAGTTGGGGAATCAGAGGCGGGGAATCAGAGGCGGGGAAACAGAGGCGGGGAATCAAACACGGGGAATCAGAGGTGGGGAATCAGAGGTTGGGAATCAGAGGCAGGGAATCAGAGGCGGGGAATCAGAGGCGGGGAATCAGAGGCAGGGAATCAGATGTGCGGAATCGGAGATGAGGAATCAGAGGCAGGGAATCAGAGGCGGGGAATCAGATGCGGGGAATCAGAGGCCGGGAATCAGATATGGGGAAACAGAGGCGGGGAATCAGAGGCGGGGAAACAGAGGCTGGGAATCAGATATGGGGAATCAGAGGCAGGGAATCAGAGGCTTGGAATCAGATGCAGGGAATCAGATGCGGGGAATCAGAGGCGGGGAATGAGAGCTGGGGAATCAGAAGCTGGGAATCAAAGTTGGGGAATCAGAGGCAGGGAATCAGATATGGGGAAACAGGGGCGGGGAATCAGAGGCGGGGAAACAGAGGCGGGGAATCAGATATGGGGAATCAGAGGCGGGGAATTAGAGTTGGGGAATCAGAGGCGGGGAATCAGAGGCGGGGATACAGAGGCGGGGAATCAAACACGGGGAATCAGAGGTGGGGAATCAGAGGTTGGGAATCAGAGGCAGGGAATCAGAGGCGGGGAATCAGAGGCGGGGAATCAGAGGCAGCGAATCAGATGTGCGGAATCGGAGATGGGGAATCAGAGGCAGGGAATCAGAGGCGGGGAATCAGAGGCGGGGTACCAGAGGCCGGGAATCAGATATGGGGAAACAGAGGCGGGGAATCAGAGGCGGGGAAACAGATGCTGGGAATCAGATATGGGGAATCAGAGGTGGGGACTCAGAGGTTGGGAATCAGAGGAAGGGAATCAGAGGCTTGGAATCAGATGCAGGGAATCAGATGCAGGGAATCAGAGGCGGGGAATCAGAGCTGGGGAATCAGAGGTGGGGAATTAGAGTTGGGGAATCAGAGGCGGGGACTTAGATATTGGGAAACAGAGGCGGGGAATCAGAGGCGGGGAAACATAGGCGGGGAATCAAACACGGGGAATCAGAGGTCGGGAATCAGAGGTTGGAAATCAGAGGCAGGGAATCAGAGGCGGGGAATCAGAGGAGGGGAATCAGAGGCAGGGAATCAGATGTGCGGAATCGGAGATGGGGAATCAGAGGCTGGGAATCAGAGGTGGGGAATCAGAGGCGGGGAATCAGAGGCCGGGAATCAGATATGGGGAAACAGAGGCGGGGAATAAGAGGCGGGGAAACAGAGGCTGGGAATCAGATATGGGGAATCAGAGGTGGGGAATCAGAGGTTGGGAATCAGAGGCAGGGAATCAGAGGCTTGGAATCAGATGCAGGGAATCAGATGCGGGGAATCAGAGGCGGGGAATCAGAGCTGGGGAATCAGAGGCTGGGAATCAAAGTTGGGGAATCAGAGGCATGGAATCAGATATGGGGAAACAGGGGCGGGGAATCAGAGGCGGGGAAACAGAGGCGGGGAATCAGATATGGGGAATCAGAGGCGGGGAATTAGAGTTGGGGAATCAGAGGCGGGGAATCAGAGGCGGGGAAACAGAGGCGGGGAATCAAACACTGGGAATCAGAGGTGGGGAATCAGAGGTTGGGAATCAGAGGCAGGGAATCAGAGGCGGGGAATCAGAGGCGGGGAATGAGAGGCAGGGAATCAGATGTGCGGAATCGGAGATGGGGAATCAGAGGCAGGGATTCAGAGGCGGGGAATCAGAGGCGGGGAATCAGAGGCGGGGAAACAGAGGCTGGGAATCAGATATGGGGAATCAGAGGTGGGGAATCAGAGGCAGGGAATTAGATGTGCGGAATCAGAAATGGGGAATCAGAGGCAGGGAATCAGAATCAGAAGCAGGGAATCAGAGGCCGGGAATCACAGGCCGGAATCAGATGCCGGGAATAAGAGGTCGGGAATCAGAGGTGGGGAATCAGAGTCCGGGAATCAGAGATGGGGAATCAGAGGCGGGGAATGAGATATGGGGAATCAGAGGCGGGGAATCAGAGGCGGGGAAACATTGGCGAGGAATCAGATATGGGGAATCAGAGGTGGCGAATCAAATGCGGTGAATCAGAGATGGGGAATCAGAGCTGGGGAATCAGAGGCAGGGGATCAAACACGGGGAATCAGAGGCGGGGAATCAGAGCTGGGGAATCAGAGGCGGGGAATCAGAGTTGGGGAATCAGAGGCGGGGAATCAGAGCTGGGGAATCAGAGGTGGGGAATCAGAGTCGGGGAATCAGAGGCAGGGAATCGGATGTGCGGAATCAGAGATGGGGAATCAGAGGTGGGGAATCAGAGGCGGTGAATCTGAGATGGGGAATCAGAGGCGGGGAATCAGAGGCAGGTTATCAGACACGGGGATTCAGAGGCTGGGAATCGGACGGGGGGAATCAAAGGCGGGGAATGAAGCTGGGGAATCAGAGGCAGGGAATCAGAGTTGGGAATTCAGAGGCGGGGAATCAGATATGGGGAAACAGAGGCGGGGAATCAGAGGCGGGCAAACAGAGGCGGGGAATTAGATATGGGGAATCAGTGGTGGGGAATCAGAGGTGGTGAATCAGAGATGGGGAATCACAGGCGGGGAATCAGAGGCAGGGAATAGAACGCGGGGAATCAGAGGCAGGGAATCAGAGCTGGGGAATAAGAGGCGGGGAATCATAGTTGGGAATCAGAGGCGGGGAATCAGATATGGGGAAACAGAGGCGGGGAATCAGGGGCGGGGAAACAGAGGCGGGGAATCAGATATGGGGAATCGGAAGTGGGGAATCAGAGGCGGGGAATCAGAGCTGTGGAATCAGATGCGGGGAATCAGAGTTGGGGCATCAGAGGTGGGGAATTAGATATGGGGAAACAGAGGCGGGGAATCAGAGGCGTGGAAACCGAGGCGGGGAATCAGATATGGGGAATCAGAGGTGGGGAATCAGAGGCAGGTAATCAGATGTGCGGAATCAGAGATGGGGAATCAGAGTCAGGGAATCAGAATCAGAAGCGGGGAGTCAGAGGCCGGGAATCAGAGGCCTGGAATCAGATGCTGGGAATAAGAGGCCGGGAATCAGAGGTGGGGTATCAGAGTCCGGGAATCAGAGATGGGGAGTCAGAGGCGGGGAATGAGATATGGAGAATCAGAGGCGGGGAATCAGAGGCGGGGAAACAGAGGTGGGGAATCAGATATGGGGAATCAGAGGTGGCGAATCAAAGGCGGTGAATCAGAGATGGGGAATCAGAGGCGGGGAATCAGAGGCAGGGAATCAAACACGGGGAATCAGAGGCGGGGAATCAGAGCTGGGGAATCAGAGGCTGGGAATCAAAGTTGGGGAATCAGAGGCAGGGAATCAGATATGGGGAAACAGGGGCGGGGAATCAGAGGCGGGGAAACAGAGGCTGGGAATCAGATATGGGGAATCAGAGGTGGGGAATCAGAGGCGGCGAATCAGAGCTGGGGAATCAGAGGTGGGGAATCAAAGTTGGGGAATCAGAGGCGGGGACTTAGATATGGGGAAACAGAGGCGGGGAATCAGAGACGGGGAAACAGAGGCGGGGATTCAGATATGGGGAATCAGAGGTGGGGAATCAGAGGCAGGGAATTAGATGTGCGGAATCAGTAATGGGGAATCAGAGGCAGGGAATCAGAATCAGAAGCAGGGAATCAGAGGCCGGGAATCAGAGGCCGGAATCAGATGCCGGGAATAAGAGGTCGGGAATCAGAGGTGGGGAATCAGAGTCCGGGAATCAGAGATGGGGAATCAGAGGCGGGGAATGAGATATGGGGAATCAGAGGCGGGGAATCAGAGGCGGGGAAACAGTGGCGAGGAATCAGATATGGGGAATCAGAGGTGGCGAATCAAAGGCGGTGAATCAGAGATGGGGAATCAGAGCTAGGGAATCAGAAGCATGGGATCAAACACGGGTAATCAGAGGCGGGGAATCACAGCTGGGGAATCAGAGGTGGGGAATCAGAGTTGGGGAATCAGAGGCGAGGAATCAGAGCTGGGGAATCAGAGGTGGGGAATCAGAGTCGGGGAATCAGAGGCAGGGAATCGGATGTGCGGAATCAGAGATGGGGTATCAGAGGTGGGGAATCAGAGGCGGTGAATCTGAGATGGGGAATCAGAGGCGGGGAATCAGAGGCAGGTTTTCAGACACGGGGATTCAGAGGCTGGGAATCAGACGGGGGGATTCAAAGGCGCGGAATGAAGCTGGGGAATCAGAGGCAGGGAATCAGAGTTGGGGATTCAGAGGCGGGGAATCAGATATGGGGAAACAGAGGCGGGGAATCAGAGGCGGGCAAACAGAGGCGGGGAATTAGATATGGGGAATCAGTGGTGGGGAATCAGAGGTGGTGAATCAGAGATGGGGAATCACAGGCGGGGAATCAGAGGCAGGGAATAGAACGCGGGGAATCAGAGGCAGGGAATCAGAGCTGGGGAATAAGAGGCGGGGAATCATAGTTGGGAATCAGAGGCGGGGAATCAGATATGGGGAAACAGAGGCGGGGAGTCAGGGGCGGGGAAACAGAGGCGGGGAATCAGATATGGGGAATCGGATGTGGGGAATCAGAGGCGGGGAATCAGTGCTGTTGAATCAGAGGCGGGGAATCAGAGTTGGGGCATCAGAGGTGGGGAATTAGATATGGGGAAACAGAGGCGGGGAATCAGAGGCGTGGAAACAGAGGCGGGGAATCAGATATGGAGAATCAGAGGTGGGGAATCAGGGGCAGGTAATCAGATGTGCGGAATCAGAGATGGGGAATCAGAGGCAGGGAATCAGAATCAGAAGCGGGGAGTCAGAGGACGGGAATCAGAGGCCTGGAATCAGATGCTGGGAATAAGAGGCCGGGAATCAGAGGTGGGGAATCAGAGTCCGGGAATCAGAGATGGGGAGTCAGAGGCGGGGAATGAGATATGGAGAATCAGAGGCGGGGAATCAGAGGCGGGGAAACAGAGGTGGGGAATCAGATATGGGGAATCAGAGGTGGCGAATCAAAGGCGGTGAATCAGAGATGGGGAATCAGAGGCGGTGTATCAGAGGCACGGAATCAAACACGGGGAATCAGAGGCGGGGAATCAGAGCTGGGGAATCAGAGGCTGAGAATCAAAGTTGGGGAATCAGAGTCAGGGAATCAGATATGGGGAAACAGGGGCGGGGAATCAAACACGGGGAATCAGAGGTGGGGAATCAGATGTTGGGAATCAGATGCAGGGAATCAGAGGCGGGGAATCAGAGGCGGGGAATCAGAGGCAGGGAATCAGATGTGCGGAATCGGAGATGGGGAATCAGAGGCAGGGAATCAGAGGCGGGGAATCAAAGGCGGGGAATCAGAGGCCGGGAATCAGATATGGGGAAACAGAGGCGGGGAAAAAAAGAGGCTGGGGATCAGATATGGGGAATCAGAGGTGGGGAATCAGAGGTTGGGAATCAGAGGCAGGGAATCAGAAGCTTGGAATCAGATGCAGGGAATCAGATGCGGGGAATCAGAGGCGGGGAATCAGAGCTGGGGAATCAGATGCTGGGAATCAAAGTTGGGGAATCAGAGGCAGGGAATCAGATATGGGGAAACAGGGGTGGGGAATCAGAGGCGGGGAAACAGAGGCGGGGAATCAGATATGGGGAATCAGAGGCGGGGAATTAGAGTTGGGGAATCAGAGGCGGGGAATCAGAGGCGGGGAAGCAGAGGCGGGGAATCAAACACGGGGAATCAGAGGTGGGGAATCAGAGGTTGGGAATCAGAGGCAGGGAATCAGAGGCGGGGAATCAGAGGCGGGGAATCAGAGGCAGGGAATCAGATGTGCGGAATCGGAGATGGGGAATCAGAGGCAGGGAATCAGAGGCGGGGAATCAGAGGCGGGGAACCAGAGGCCGGGAATCAGATATGGGGAAACAGAGGCGGGGAATCAGAGGCGGGGAAACAGAGGCTGGGAATCAGATATGGGGAATCAGAGGTGGGGAATCAGAGGTTGGGAATCAGAGGCAGGGAATAAGAGGCTTGGAATCAGATGCAGGGAATCAGATGCGGGGAATCAGAGGCGGGGAATCAGAGCTGGGGAATCAGAGGTGGGGAATTAGAGTTGGGGAATCAGAGGCGGGGACTTAGATATTGGGAAACAGAGGCGGGGAATCAGAGGCGGGGAAACAGAAGCGGGGAATCAGATATGGGGAATCAGAGATGGGGAATCAGAGGCAGGGAATCAGATGTGCGGAATCAGAGATGGGGAATCAAAGGCAGGGAATCAGAATCAGTAGCAGGGAATCAGAGGTGGGGAATCAGAGTCCTGGAATCAGAGGTGGGGATTCAGAGGCGGGGAATGAGATATGGGGAATCAGAGGCGGGGAATCAGAGGCGGGGAAACAGAGGCGGGGAATCAGATATGGGGAATCAGAGGTGGCGAATCAAAGGCGGTGAATCAGAGATGGGGAATCAGAGGCCGGGAATCAGAGCCAGGGAATCAAACACGGGGAATCAGAGGCGGGGAATCATAGCTGGCGAATCAGAGGCGGGGAATCAGAGGTGGGGAATCAGAGGCGGGGAATCAGATATTGGGAATCAGAGGTGGGGAATCAGAGGCGGGGAAACAGAGGCGGGGAATCAGATATGGGGTATCAGAGGTGGGGAATCAGAGGTTGTGAATCAGAGATGGGGAATCAGAGGCGGGGAATCAGAGGCCGGTAATCAGACGCGGGGCATCAGAGGCGGGGAATCAGAGCTGGGAAATTAGAGGCAGGGAATCAGAGTTGGGGATTCAGAGGCGGGGAATCAGATATGGGGAAACAGAGGCAGGGAATCAGATGCGGGCAAATAGAGGCGGGGATCAGATATGGGGAAACAGAGGCGGGGAATCAGAGGCGGGGAAACAGAGGCGGGGAATCAGATATGGGGAATCAGAGGTGGGGAATCAGAGGTTGGGAATCAGAGGCTGGGAATCAGAGGCTGGGAATCAGATGCATGGAATCAGATGCGGGGAATCAGAGGCGGGGAATCAGAGCTGGGGAATCAGAGGTGGGGAATCAAAGTTGGGGAATCAGAGGCGGGGACTTAGATATGGGGAAACAGAGGCGGGGAATCAGAGGCGGGGAAACAGAGGCGGGGAATCAGATATGGGGAATCAGAGGTGGGGAATCAGAGGCAGGGAATTAGATTTGCGGAATCAGAGATGGGGAATCAGAAGCAGGGAATCAGAGGCCGGGAATCAGAGGCCGGAATCAGATGCCGGGAATAAGAGGCCGGGAATCAGAGGTGGGGAATCAGAGTCCGGGAATCAGAGATGGGGAATCAGAGGCGGGGAATGAGATATGGGGAATCAGAGGCGGGGAATCAGAGGCGGGGAAACAGAGGCGAGGAATCAGATATGGGGAATCAGAGGTGGCGAATCAAAGGCGGTGAATCAGAGATGGGGAATCAGAGGCGGGGAATCAGAGGCAGGGAATCAAACACGGGGAATCAGAGGCGGGGAATCAGAGCTGGGGAATCAGAGGCGGGGAATCAGAGCGGGGGAATCAGAGGCGGGGAATCAGAGCTGCGGAATCAGAGGTGGGGATCAGAGTCGAGGAATCAGAGGCAGGGAATCAGATGTGCGGAATCAGAGATGGGGAATCAGAGGTGGGGAATCAGAGGCGGGGAATCAGAGGCAAGAAATCAGACACGGGGTTTCAGAGGCTGGGAATCAGACGGGGGAATCAAAGGCGGGGAATCAGAGCTGGGGAATCAGAGGCAGGGAATCAGAGTTGAGGATTCAGAGGCGGGGAATCAGATATGGGGAATCAGAGGTGGGGAATCAGAGGTGGTGAATCAGAGATGGGGAATCACAGGCGGGGAATCAGAGGCAGGGAATAGAACGCGGGGAATCAGAGGCAGGGAATCAGAGTTGGGGCATCAGAGGTTGGGAATTAGATATGGGGAAACAGAGGCGGGGAATCAGAGGCGGGGAAACAGAGGCGGGAAATCAGATATGGGGAATCAGAGGTGGGGAATCAGAGGCAGGGAATCAGATGTGCGGAATCAGAGATGGGGAATCAGAGGCAGGGAATCAGAATCAGAAGCGGGGAATCAGAGGCCGGGAAACAGAGGTGGGGAATCAGATATGGGGAATCAGAGGTGGGGAATCAGAGGCAGGGAATTAGATTTGCGGAATCAGAGATGGGGAATCAGAAGCAGGGAATCAGAGGCAGGGAATCAAACACGAGGAATCAGAGGCCGGGAATCAGAGCTGGGGAATCAGAGGCTGGGAATCAAAGTTGGGGAATCAGAGGCAGGGAATCAGATATGGGGAAACAGGGGCGGGGAATCAGAGGCGGGGAAACAGAGGCTGGGAATCAGATATGGGGAATCAGAGGTGGGGAATCAGAGGTGGGGAATCAGAGCTGGGGAATCAGAGGTGGGGAATCAAAGTTGGGGAATCAGAGGCGGGGACTTAGTAATGGGGAAACAGAGGCGGGGAATCAGAGACGGGGAAACAGAGGCGGGGATTCAGATATGGGGAATCAGAGGTGGGGAATCAGAGGCAGGGAATTAGATGTGCGGAATCAGAAATGGGGAATCAGAGGCAGGGAATCAGAATCAGAAGCAGGGAATCAGAGGCCGGGAATCAGAGGCCAGAATCAGATGCCGGGAATAAGAGGTCGGGAATCAGAGGTGGGGAATCAGAGTCCGGGAATCAGAGATGGGGATTCAGAGGCGGGGAATGAGATATGGGGAATCAGAGGCGGGGAATCAGAGGCGGGGAAACAGTGGCGAGGAATCAGATATGGGGAATCAGAGGTGGCGAATCAAAGGCGGTGAATCAGAGATGGGGAATCAGAGCTGGGGAATCAGAGGCAGGGGATCAAACACGGGGAATCAGAGGCGGGGAATCACAGCTGGGGAATCAGAGGTGGGGAATCAGAGTTGGGGAATCAGAGGCGGGGAATCAGAGCTGGGGAATCAGAGGTGGGGAATCAGAGTCGGGGAATCAGAGGCAGGGAATCGGATGTGCGGAATCAGAGATGGGGAATCAGAGGTGGGGAATCAGTGGCGGTGAATCTGAGATGGGGAATCAGAGGCGGGGAATCAGAGGCAGGTTTTCAGACACGGGGATTCAGAGGCTGGGAATCAGACGGGGGGAATCAAAGGCGGGGAATGAAGCTGGGGAATCAGAGGCAGGGAATCAGAGTTGGGGATTCAGAGGCGGGGAATCAGATATGGGGAAACAGAGGCGGGGAATCAGAGGCGGGCAAACAGAGGCGGGGAATTAGATATGGGGAATCAGTGGTGGGGAATCAGAGGTGGTGAATCAGAGATGGGGAATCACAGGCGGGGAATCAGAGGCAGGGAATAGAACGCGGGGAATCAGAGGCAGGGAATCAGAGCTGGGGAATAAGAGGCGGGGAATCATAGTTGGGAATCAGAGGCGGGGAATCAGATATGGGGAAACAGAGGCGGGGAATCAGGGGCGGGGAAACAGAGGTGGGGAATCAGATATGGGGAATCGGATGTGGGGAATCAGAGGCGGGGAATCAGAGCTGTGGAATCAGAGGCGGGGAATCAGAGTTGGGGCATCAGAGGTGGGGAATTAGATATGGGGAAACAGAGGCGGGGAATCAGAGGCGTGGAAACAGAGGCGGGGAATCAGATATGGGGAATCAGAGGTGGGGAATCAGAGGCAGGTAATCAGATGTGCGGAATCAGAGATGGGGAATCAGAGGCAGGGAATCAGAATCAGAAGCGGGGAGTCAGAGGACGGGAATCAGAGGCCTGGAATCAGATGCTGGGAATAAGAGGCCGGGAATCAGAGGTGGGGAATCAGAGTCCGGGAATCAGAGATGGGGAGTCAGAGGCGGGGAATGAGATATGGAGAATCAGAGGCGGGGAATCAGAGGCGGGGAAACAGAGGTGGGGAATCAGATATGGGGAATCAGAGGTGGCGAATCAAAGGCGGTGAATCAGAGATGGGGAATCAGAGGCGGGGAATCAGAGGCAGGGAATCAAACACGGGGAATCAGAGGCGGGGAATCAGAGCTGGGGAATCAGAGGCTGGGAATCAAAGTTGGGGATCCAGAGGCGGGGAATGAGATATGGGGAATCAGAGGCCGGGAATCAGAGGTGGGGAATCAGAGTCCGGGAATCAGAGATGGGGAGTCAGAGGCGGGGAATGAGATATGGGGAATCAGAGGTGGCGAATCAAAGGCGGTGAATCAGAGATGGGGAATCAGAGGCGGTGTATCAGAGGCACGGAATCAAACACGGGGAATCAGAGGCGGGGAATCAGAGCTGGGGAATCAGAGGCTGAGAATCAAAGTTGGGGAATCAGAGTCAGGGAATCAGATATGGGGAAACAGGGGCGGGGAATCAAACACGGGGAATCAGAGGTGGGGAATCAGATGTTGGGAATCAGATGCAGGGAATCAGAGGCGGGGAATCAGAGGCGGGGAATCAGAGGCAGGGAATCAGATGTGCGGAATCAGAGGTGGGGAATCAGATGTTGGGAATCAGATGCATGGAATCAGAGACGGGGAAACAGAGGCGGGGATTCAGATATGGGGAATCAGAGGTGGGGAATCAGAGGCAGGGAATTAGATGTGCGGAATCAGAAATGGGGAATCAGAGGCAGGGAATCAGAATCAGAAGCAGGGAATCAGAGGCCGGGAATCAGAGGCCGGAATCAGATGCCGGGAATAAGAGGTCGGGAATCAGAGGTGGGGAATCAGAGTCCGGGAATCAGAGATGGGGAATCAGAGGCGGGGAATGAGATATGGGGAATCAGAGGCGGGGAATCAGAGGCGGGGAAACAGTGGCGAGGAATCAGATATGGGGAATCAGAGGTGGCGAATCAAAGGCGGTGAATCAGAGATGGGGAATCAGAGCTGGGGAATCAGAGGCAGGGGATCAAACACGGGGAATCAGAGGCGGGGAATCAGAGCTGGGGAATCAGAGGCGGGGAATCAGAGTTGGGGAATCAGAGGCGGGGAATCAGAGCTGGGGAATCAGAGGTGGGGAATCAGAGTCGGGGAATCAGAGGCAGGGAATCGGATGTGCGGAATCAGAGATGGGGAATCAGAGGTGGGGAATCTGAGGCGGTGAATCTGAGATGGGGAATCAGAGGCGGGGAATGATAGGCAGGTTATCAGACACGGGGATTCAGAGGCTGGGAATCAGACGGGGGGAATCAAAGGCGGGGAATGAAGCTGGGGAATCAGAGGCAGGAAATCAGAGGCAGGGAATCAAACACGGGGAATCAGAGCTGGGGAATCAGAGGCGGGGAATTAGAGTTGGGGAATCAGAGGAGGGGAATAAGAGGAGGGGAAACAGAGGCGGGGAATCAGATATGGGGAATCAGATGTGGGGAATCAGAGGTTGGGAATCAGAGGCAGGGAATCAGAAGCGGGGAATCAGAGGCAGGGAATCAGATGTGCGGAATCGGAGATGGGTAATCAGAGGTAGGGAATCAGAGGTGGGGAATCAGAGGCGGGGAATAAGAGGCCGGGAATCAGATATGGGGAAACAGAGGTGGGGAATCAGAGGCGGGGAAACAGAGGCGGGGAATCAGATATGGGGAATCAGAGGTGGGGAATCAGAGGTTGGGAATCAGAGGCAGGGAATCAGAGGCTTGGAATCAGATGCAGGGAATCAGATGCGGGGAATCAGAGGCGGGGAATCAGAGCTGGGGAATCAGAGGTGGGGAATCAGAGTTGGGGAATCAGAGGCGGGGACTTAGATATTGGGAAACAAAGGCGGGGAATCAGAGGCGGGGAAACAGAGGCGGGGAGTCAGATATGGGGAATCAGAGGTGGGGAATCAGAGGCAGGGAATCAGATGTGCGGAATCAGAGATGGGGAATCAGAGGCAGGGAATCAGAATCAGAAGCAGGGAATCAGAGGCCGGGAATCAGAGGCCGGAATCAGATGCCGGGAATAAGAGGCCGGGAATCAGAGGTGGGGAATCAGAGTCCGGGAATCAGAGATGGGGATTCAGAGGCGGGGAATGAGATATGGGGAATCAGAGGCGGGGAATCAGAGGCGGGGAAACAGATGCGGGGAATCAGATATGGGGAATCAGAGGTGGCGAATCAAAGGCGGTGAATCAGAGATGGGGAATCAGATGCCGGGAATCAGAGGCAGGGAATCAAACACGGGGAATCAGAGGCGGGGAATCAGAGTTGGGGAATCAGAGGCGGGGAAGCAGAGGCAGGGAATCAGACGCGGGGATTCAGAGGCGGGGAATCATAGTTGGGAATCAGAGGCGGATAATCAGATATGGGGAAACAGAGGCGGGGAATCAGGGGCGGGGAAACAGAGGCGGGGAATCAGATATGGGGAATCGGATGCAGGGAATCAGAGGCGGGGAATCAGAGCTGGGGAATCAGAGGCGGGGAATCAGAGTTGGGGCATCAGAGGTGGGGAATTAGATATGGGGAAACAGAGGCGGGGAATCAGAGGCATGGAAACAGAGGCGGGGAATCAGATATGGGGAATCAGAGGTGGGGAATCAGAGGCAGGTAATCAGATGTGCGGAATCAGAGATGGGGAATCAGAGGCAGGGAATCAGAATCAAAAGCGGGGAGTCAGAGGCCGGGAATCAGAGGCATGGAATCAGATGCTGGGAATAAGAGGCCGGGAATCAGAGGTGGGGAATCAGAGTCCGGGAATCAGAGATGGGGAGTCAGAGGCGGGGAATGAGATATGGAGAATCAGAGGCGGGGAATCAGAGGCGGGGAAACAGAGGTGGGGAATCAGATATGGGGAATCAGAGGCGGGGAATTAGAGTTGGGGAATCAGAGGCGGGGAATCAGTGGCGGGGAAACAGAGGCGGGGAATCAAACACGGGGAATCAGAGGTGGGGAATCAGAGGTTGGAAATCAGAGGCAGGGAATCAGCGGCGGGGAATCAGAGGCGGGGAATCAGAGGCAGGGAATCAGATGTGCGGATTCGGAGATGGGGAATCAGAGGCAGGGAATCAGAGGCAGGGAATCAGAGGCTTGGAATCAGATGCAGGGAATCAGATGCGGGGAATCAGAGGCGGGGAATCAGAGCTGGGGAATCAGACTCTGTGAATCAAAGTTGGGGAATCAGAGGCAGGGAATCAGATATGGGGAAACAGGGGCGGGGAATCAGAGGCAGGGAATCAGAGGCGGGGAATCAGAGGCAGGAAATCAGAGGCCGGGAATCAGATATGGGGAAACAGAAGTGGGGAATCAGAGGCGGGGAAACAGAGGCTGGGAATCAGGTATGGGGAATCAGAGGCGGGGAATCAGAGGCGGGGAATGAGAGGCAGGGAATCAGATGTGCGGAATCGGAGATGGTGAATCAGTGGCAGGGAATCAGAGGCGGGGAATCAGAGGCAGGGAATCAGAGGCCGGGAATCAGATATGGGGAAACAGAAGCGGGGAATCAGAGGCGGGGAAACAGAGGCTGGGAATCAGGTATGGGGAATCAGAGGTGGGGAATCAGAGGCGGGGAATCAGAGCTGGGGAATCAGAGGTGGGGAATCAAAGTTGGGGAATCAGAGGCGTGGACTTAGATATGGGGAAACAGAGGCGGGGAATCAGAGACGGGGAAACAGAGGCGGGGATTCAGATATGGGGAATCAGAGGTGGGGAATCAGAGGCAGGGAATTAGATGTGCGGAATCAGAAATGGGGAATCAGAGGCAGGGAATCAGAATCAGAAGCAGGGAATCAGAGGCCGGGAATCAGAGGCCGGAATCAGATGCCGGGAATAAGAGGTCGGGAATCAGAGGTGGGGAATCAGAGTCCGGGAATCAGAGATGGGGAATCAGAGGCGGGGAATGAGATATAGGGAATCAGAGGCGGGGAATCAGAGGCGGGGAAACAGTGGCGAGGAATCAGATATGGGGAATCAGAGGTGGCGAATCAAAGGCGGTGAATCAGAGATGGGGAATCAGAGCTGGGGAATCAGAGGCAGGGGATCAAACACGGGGAATCAGAGGCGGGGAATCAAAGCTGGGGAATCAGAGGCGGGGAATCAGAGCTGGGGAATCAGAGGCGGGGAATCAGAGCTGGGGAATCAGAGGTGGGGAATCAGAGTCGGGGAATCAGAGGCAGGGAATCGGATGTGCGGAATCAGAGATGGGGAATCAGAGGTGGGGAATCAGAGGCGGTGAATCTGAGATGGGGAATCAGAGGCGGGGAATCAGAGGCAGGTTATCAGACACGGGGATTCAGAGGCTGGGAATCAGACGGGGGGAATCAAAGGCGGGGAATGAAGCTGGGGAATCAGAGGCAGGGAATCAGAGGCAGGGAATCAAACACGGGGAATCAGAGCTGGGGAATCAGAGGCGGGGAATTAGAGTTGGGGAATCAGAGGAGGGGAATAAGAGGAGGGGAAACAGAGGCGGGGAATCAGATATGGGGAATCAGAGGTGGGGAATCAGAGGTTGGGAATCAGAGGCAGGGAATCAGAGGCGGGGAATCAGAGGCAGGGAATCAAATGTGCGGAATCGGAGATGGGTAATCAGAGGTAGGGAATCAGAGGTGGGGAATCAGAGGCGGGGAATAAGAGGCCGGGAATCAGATATGGGGAAACAGAGGTGGGGAATCAGAGGCGGGGAAACAGAGGCGGGGAATCAGATATGGGGAATCAGAGGTGGGGAATCAGAGGTTGGGAATCAGAGGCAGGGAATCAGAGGCTTGGAATCAGATGCAGGGAATCAGATGCGGGGAATCAGAGGCGGGGAATCAGAGCTGGGGAATCAGAGGTGGGGAATCAGAGTTGGGGAATCAGAGGCGGGGACTTAGATATTGGGAAACAAAGGCGGGGAATCAGAGGCGGGGAAACAGAGGCGGGGAGTCAGATATGGGGAATCAGAGGTGGGGAATCAGAGGCAGGGAATCAGATGTGCGGAATCAGAGATGGGGAATCAGAGGCAGGGAATCAGAATCAGAAGCAGGGAATCAGAGGCCAGGAATCAGAGGCCGGAATCAGATGCCGGGAATAAGAGGCCGGGAATCAGAGGTGGGGAATCAGAGTCCGGGAATCAGAGATGGGGATTCAGAGGCGGGGAATGAGATATGGGGAATCAGAGGCGGGGAATCAGAGGCGGGGAAACAGATGCGGGGAATCAGATATGGGGAATCAGAGGTGGCGAATCAAAGGCGGTGAATCAGAGATGGGGAATCAGAGGCCGGGAATCAGAGGCAGGGAATCAAACACGGGGAATCAGAGGCGGGGAATCAGAGTTGGGGAATCAGAGGCGGGGAAGCAGAGGCAGGGAATCAGACGCGGGGATTCAGAGGCGGGGAATCATAGTTGGGAATCAGAGGCGGATAATCAGATATGGGGAAACAGAGGCGGGGAATCAGGGGCGGGGAAACAGAGGCGGGGAATCAGATATGGGGAATCGGATGCAGGGAATCAGAGGCGGGGAATCAGAGCTGGGGAATCAGAGGCGGGGAATCAGAGTTGGGGCATCAGAGGTGGGGAATTAGAGATGGGGAAACAGAGGCGGGGAATCAGATGCGTGGAAACAGAGGCGGGGAATCAGATATGGGGAATCAGAGGTGGGGAATCAGAGGCAGGTAATCACATGTGCGGAATCAGAGATGGGGAATCAGAGGCAGGGAATCAGAATCAAAAGCGGGGAGTCAGAGGCCGGGAATCAGAGGCCTGGAATCAGATGCTGGGAATAAGAGGCCGGGAATCAGAGGTGGGGAATCAGAGTCCGGGAATCAGAGATGGGGAGTCAGAGGCGGGGAATGAGATAAGGAGAATCAGAGGCGGGGAATCAGAGGCGGGGAAACAGAGGTGGGGAATCAGATATAGGGAATCAGAGGTGGCGAATCAAAGGCGGTGAATCAGAGATGGGGAATCAGAGGCGGGGAATCAGAGGCAGGGAATCAAACACGGGGAATCAGAGGCGGGGAATCAGAGCTGGGGAATCAGAGGCTTGGAATCAAAGTTGGGGAATCAGAGTCAGGGAATCAGATATGGGGAAACAGGGGCGGGGAATCAGAGGCAGGGAAACAGAGGTGGGGAATCAGATATGGGGAATCAGAGGCGGGGAATCAGAGATGGGGAATCAGAGGCGGGGAATGAGATATGGGGAATCAGAGGCGGGGAATCAGAGGCGGGGAAACAGTGGCGAGGAATCAGATATGGGGAATCAGAGGTGGCGAATCAAAGGCGGTGAATCAGAGATGGGGAATCAGAGCTGGGGAATCAGAGGCAGGGGATCAAACACGGGGAATCAGAGGCGGGGAATCAAAGCTGGGGAATCAGAGGCGGGGAATCAGAGCTGGGGAATCAGAGGCGGGGAATCAGAGCTGGGGAATCAGAGGTGGGGAATCAGAGTCGGGGAATCAGAGGCAGGGAATCGGATGTGCGGAATCAGAGATGGGGAATCAGAGGTGGGGAATCAGAGGCGGTGAATCTGAGATGGGGAATCAGAGGCGGGGAATCAGAGGCAGGTTATCAGACACGGGGATTCAGAGGCTGGGAATCAGACGGGGGGAATCAAAGGCGGGGAATGAAGCTGGGGAATCAGAGGCAGGGAATCAGAGGCAGGGAATCAAACACGGGGAATCAGAGCTGGGGAATCAGAGGCGGGGAATTAGAGTTGGGGAATCAGAGGAGGGGAATAAGAGGAGGGGAAACAGAGGCGGGGAATCAGATATGGGGAATCAGAGGTGGGGAATCAGAGGTTGGGAATCAGAGGCAGGGAATCAGAGGCGGGGAATCAGAGGCAGGGAATCAAATGTGCGGAATCGGAGATGGGTAATCAGAGGTAGGGAATCAGAGGTGGGGAATCAGAGGCGGGGAATAAGAGGCCGGGAATCAGATATGGGGAAACAGAGGTGGGGAATCAGAGGCGGGGAAACAGAGGCGGGGAATCAGATATGGGGAATCAGAGGTGGGGAATCAGAGGTTGGGAATCAGAGGCAGGGAATCAGAGGCTTGGAATCAGATGCAGGGAATCAGATGCGGGGAATCAGAGGCGGGGAATCAGAGCTGGGGAATCAGAGGTGGGGAATCAGAGTTGGGGAATCAGAGGCGGGGACTTAGATATTGGGAAACAAAGGCGGGGAATCAGAGGCGGGGAAACAGAGGCGTGGAGTCAGATATGGGGAATCAGAGGTGGGGAATCAGAGGCAGGGAATCAGATGTGCGGAATCAGAGATGGGGAATCAGAGGCAGGGAATCAGAATCAGAAGCAGGGAATCAGAGGCCGGGAATCAGAGGCCGGAATCAGATGCCGGGAATAAGAGGCCGGGAATCAGAGGTGGGGAATCAGAGTCCGGGAATCAGAGATGGGGATTCAGAGGCGGGGAATGAGATATGGGGAATCAGAGGCGGGGAATCAGAGGCGGGGAAACAGATGCGGGGAATCAGATATGGGGAATCAAAGGTGGCGAATCAAAGGCGGTGAATCAGAGATGGGGAATCAGAGGCCGGGAATCAGAGGCAGGGAATCAAACACGGGGAATCAGAGGCGGGGAATCAGAGTTGGGGAATCAGAGGCGGGGAAGCAGAGGCAGGGAATCAGACGCGGGGATTCAGAGGCGGGGAATCATAGTTGGGAATCAGAGGCGGATAATCAGATATGGGGAAACAGAGGCGGGGAATCAGGGGCGGGGAAACAGAGGCGGGGAATCAGATATGGGGAATCGGATGCAGGGAATCAGAGGCGGGGAATCAGAGCTGGGGAATCAGAGGCGGGGAATCAGAGTTGGGGCATCAGAGGTGGGGAATTAGAGATGGGGTAACAGAGGCGGGGAATCAGAGGCGTGGAAACAGAGGCGGGGAATCAGATATGGGGAATCAGAGGTGGGGAATCAGAGGCAGGTAATCAGATGTGCGGAATCAGAGATGGGGAATCAGAGGCAGGGAATCAGAATCAAAAGCGGGGAGTCAGAGGCCGGGAATCAGAGGCCTGGAATCAGATGCTGGGAATAAGAGGCCGGGAATCAGAGGTGGGGAATCAGAGTCCGGGAATCAGAGATGGGGAGTCAGAGGCGGGGAATGAGATAAGGAGAATCAGAGGCGGGGAATCAGAGGCGGGGAAACAGAGGTGGGGAATCAGATATGGGGAATCAGAGGTGGCGAATCAAAGGCGGTGAATCAGAGATGGGGAATCAGAGGCGGGGAATCAGAGGCAGGGAATCAAACACGGGGAATCAGAGGCGGGGAATCAGAGCTGGGGAATCAGAGGCTGGGAATCAAAGTTGGGGAATCAGAGTCAGGGAATCAGATATGGGGAAACAGGGGCGGGGAATCAGAGGCGGGGAAACAGAGGCGGGGAATCAGATATGGGGAATCAGAGGTGGGGAATCAGAGGTTGGGAATCAGAGGCAGGGAATCAGAGGCTTGGAATCAGATGCAGGGAATCAGATGCGGGGAATCAGAGGCGGGGAATCAGAGCTGGGGAATCAGAGGTGGGGAATCAGAGTTGGGGAATCAGAGGCGGGGACTTAGATATTGGGAAACAAAGGCGGGGAATCAGAGGCGGGGAAACAGAGGCGGGGAGTCAGATATGGGGAATCAGAGGTGGGGAATCAGAGGCAGGGAATCAGATGTGCGGAATCAGAGATGGGGAATCAGAGGCAGGGAATCAGAATCAGAAGCAGGGAATCAGAGGCCAGGAATCAGAGGCCGGAATCAGATGCCGGGAATAAGAGGCCGGGAATCAGAGGTGGGGAATCAGAGTCCGGGAATCAGAGATGGGGATTCAGAGGCGGGGAATGAGATATGGGGAATCAGAGGCGGGGAATCAGAGGCGGGGAAACAGATGCGGGGAATCAGATATGGGGAATCAGAGGTGGCGAATCAAAGGCGGTGAATCAGAGATGGGGAATCAGAGGCCGGGAATCAGAGGCAGGGAATCAAACACGGGGAATCAGAGGCGGGGAATCAGAGTTGGGGAATCAGAGGCGGGGAAGCAGAGGCAGGGAATCAGACGCGGGGATTCAGAGGCGGGGAATCATAGTTGGGAATCAGAGGCGGATAATCAGATATGGGGAAACAGAGGCGGGGAATCAGGGGCGGGGAAACAGAGGCGGGGAATCAGATATGGGGAATCGGATGCAGGGAATCAGAGGCGGGGAATCAGAGCTGGGGAATCAGAGGCGGGGAATCAGAGTTGGGGCATCAGAGGTGGGGAATTAGAGATGGGGAAACAGAGGCGGGGAATCAGATGCGTGGAAACAGAGGCGGGGAATCAGATATGGGGAATCAGAGGTGGGGAATCAGAGGCAGGTAATCACATGTGCGGAATCAGAGATGGGGAATCAGAGGCAGGGAATCAGAATCAAAAGCGGGGAGTCAGAGGCCGGGAATCAGAGGCCTGGAATCAGATGCTGGGAATAAGAGGCCGGGAATCAGAGGTGGGGAATCAGAGTCCGGGAATCAGAGATGGGGAGTCAGAGGCGGGGAATGAGATAAGGAGAATCAGAGGCGGGGAATCAGAGGCGGGGAAACAGAGGTGGGGAATCAGATATAGGGAATCAGAGGTGGCGAATCAAAGGCGGTGAATCAGAGATGGGGAATCAGAGGCGGGGAATCAGAGGCAGGGAATCAAACACGGGGAATCAGAGGCGGGGAATCAGAGCTGGGGAATCAGAGGCTTGGAATCAAAGTTGGGGAATCAGAGTCAGGGAATCAGATATGGGGAAACAGGGGCGGGGAATCAGAGGCAGGGAAACAGAGGTGGGGAATCAGATATGGGGAATCAGAGGCGGGGAATCAGAGATGGGGAATCAGAGGCGGGGAATGAGATATGGGGAATCAGAGGCGGGGAATCAGAGGCGGGGAAACAGTGGCGAGGAATCAGATATGGGGAATCAGAGGTGGCGAATCAAAGGCGGTGAATCAGAGATGGGGAATCAGAGCTGGGGAATCAGAGGCAGGGGATCAAACACGGGGAATCAGAGGCGGGGAATCAAAGCTGGGGAATCAGAGGCGGGGAATCAGAGCTGGGGAATCAGAGGCGGGGAATCAGAGCTGGGGAATCAGAGGTGGGGAATCAGAGTCGGGGAATCAGAGGCAGGGAATCGGATGTGCGGAATCAGAGATGGGGAATCAGAGGTGGGGAATCAGAGGCGGTGAATCTGAGATGGGGAATCAGAGGCGGGGAATCAGAGGCAGGTTATCAGACACGGGGATTCAGAGGCTGGGAATCAGACGGGGGGAATCAAAGGCGGGGAATGAAGCTGGGGAATCAGAGGCAGGGAATCAGAGGCAGGGAATCAAACACGGGGAATCAGAGCTGGGGAATCAGAGGCGGGGAATTAGAGTTGGGGAATCAGAGGAGGGGAATAAGAGGAGGGGAAACAGAGGCGGGGAATCAGATATGGGGAATCAGAGGTGGGGAATCAGAGGTTGGGAATCAGAGGCAGGGAATCAGAGGCGGGGAATCAGAGGCAGGGAATCAAATGTGCGGAATCGGAGATGGGTAATCAGAGGTAGGGAATCAGAGGTGGGGAATCAGAGGCGGGGAATAAGAGGCCGGGAATCAGATATGGGGAAACAGAGGTGGGGAATCAGAGGCGGGGAAACAGAGGCGGGGAATCAGATATGGGGAATCAGAGGTGGGGAATCAGAGGTTGGGAATCAGAGGCAGGGAATCAGAGGCTTGGAATCAGATGCAGGGAATCAGATGCGGGGAATCAGAGGCGGGGAATCAGAGCTGGGGAATCAGAGGTGGGGAATCAGAGTTGGGGAATCAGAGGCGGGGACTTAGATATTGGGAAACAAAGGCGGGGAATCAGAGGCGGGGAAACAGAGGCGTGGAGTCAGATATGGGGAATCAGAGGTGGGGAATCAGAGGCAGGGAATCAGATGTGCGGAATCAGAGATGGGGAATCAGAGGCAGGGAATCAGAATCAGAAGCAGGGAATCAGAGGCCGGGAATCAGAGGCCGGAATCAGATGCCGGGAATAAGAGGCCGGGAATCAGAGGTGGGGAATCAGAGTCCGGGAATCAGAGATGGGGATTCAGAGGCGGGGAATGAGATATGGGGAATCAGAGGCGGGGAATCAGAGGCGGGGAAACAGATGCGGGGAATCAGATATGGGGAATCAAAGGTGGCGAATCAAAGGCGGTGAATCAGAGATGGGGAATCAGAGGCCGGGAATCAGAGGCAGGGAATCAAACACGGGGAATCAGAGGCGGGGAATCAGAGTTGGGGAATCAGAGGCGGGGAAGCAGAGGCAGGGAATCAGACGCGGGGATTCAGAGGCGGGGAATCATAGTTGGGAATCAGAGGCGGATAATCAGATATGGGGAAACAGAGGCGGGGAATCAGGGGCGGGGAAACAGAGGCGGGGAATCAGATATGGGGAATCGGATGCAGGGAATCAGAGGCGGGGAATCAGAGCTGGGGAATCAGAGGCGGGGAATCAGAGTTGGGGCATCAGAGGTGGGGAATTAGAGATGGGGTAACAGAGGCGGGGAATCAGAGGCGTGGAAACAGAGGCGGGGAATCAGATATGGGGAATCAGAGGTGGGGAATCAGAGGCAGGTAATCAGATGTGCGGAATCAGAGATGGGGAATCAGAGGCAGGGAATCAGAATCAAAAGCGGGGAGTCAGAGGCCGGGAATCAGAGGCCTGGAATCAGATGCTGGGAATAAGAGGCCGGGAATCAGAGGTGGGGAATCAGAGTCCGGGAATCAGAGATGGGGAGTCAGAGGCGGGGAATGAGATAAGGAGAATCAGAGGCGGGGAATCAGAGGCGGGGAAACAGAGGTGGGGAATCAGATATGGGGAATCAGAGGTGGCGAATCAAAGGCGGTGAATCAGAGATGGGGAATCAGAGGCGGGGAATCAGAGGCAGGGAATCAAACACGGGGAATCAGAGGCAGGGAATCAGAGCTGGGGAATCAGAGGCTGGGAATCAAAGTTGGGGAATCAGAGTCAGGGAATCAGATATGGGGAAACAGGGGCGGGGAATCAGAGGCAGGGAAACAGAGGTGGGGAATCAGATATGGGGAATCAGAGGCGGGGAATTAGAGTTGGGGAATCAGAGGCGGGGAATCAGTGGCGGGGAAACAGAGGCGGGGAATCAAACACGGGGAATCAGAGGTGGGGAATCAGAGGTTGGAAATCAGAGGCAGGGAATCAGCGGCGGGGAATCAGAGGCGGGGAATCTGAGGCAGGGAATCAGATGTGCGGAATCGGAGATGGGGAATCAGAGGCAGGGATTCAGAGGCAGGGAATCAGAGGCTTGGAATCAGATGCAGGGAATCAGATGCGGGGAATCAGAGGCGGGGAATCAGAGCTGGGGAATCAGAGTCTGGGAATCAAAGTTGGGGAATCAGAGGCAGGGAATCAGATATGGGGAAACAGGGGCGGGGAATCAGAGGCGGGGAAACAGAGGCGGGGAATCAGATATGGGAAATCAGAGGCGGGGAATTATGGTTGGGGAATCAGAGGCGGGGAATGAGAGGCGGGGAAACAGAGGCGGGGAATCAAACACGGGGAATCAGAGGTGGGGAATCAGAGGTTGGGAATCAGAGGCAGGGAATCAGAGGCGGGGAATCAGAGGCGGGGAATGAGAGGCAGGGAATCAGATGTGCGGAATCGGAGATGGGGAATCAGAGGCAGGGAATCAGAGGCGGTGAATCAGAGGCAGGAAATCAGAGGCCGGGAATCAGATATGGGGAAACAGAAGTGGGGAATCAGAGGCGGGGAAACAGAGGCTGGGAATCAGGTATGGGGAATCAGAGGTGGGGAATCAGAGGCGGGGAATCAGAGCTGGGGAATCAGAGGTGGGGAATCAAAGTTGGGAAATCAGAGGCGGGGACTTAGATATGGGGAAACAGAGTCGGGGAATCAGAGACGGGGAAACAGAGGCGGGGATTCAGATATGGGGAATCAGAGGTGGGGAATCAGAGGCAGGGAATTAGATGTGCGGAATCAGAAATGGGGAATCAGAGGCAGGGAATCAGAATCAGAAGCAGGGAATCAGAGGCCGGGAATCAGAGGCCGGAATCAGATGCCGGGAATAAGAGGTCGGGAATCAGAGGTGGGGAATCAGAGTCCGGGAATCAGAGATGGGGAATCAGAGGCGGGGAATGAGATATGGGGAATCAGAGGCGCGGAATCAGAGGCGGGGAAACAGTGGCGAGGAATCAGATATGGGGAATCAGAGGTGGCGAATCAAAGGCGGTGAATCAGAGATGGGGAATCAGAGCTGGGGAATCAGAGGCAGGGGATCAAACACGGGGAATCAGAGGCGGGGAATCAGAGCTGGGGAATCAGAGGCGGGGAATCAGAGTTGGGGAATCAGAGGCGGGGAATCAGAGCTGGGGAATCAGAGGTGGGGAATCAGAGTCGGGGAATCAGAGGCAGGGAATCGGATGTGCGGAATCAGAGATGGGGAATCAGAGGTGGGGAATCAGAGGCGGTGTATCTGAGATGGGGAATCAGAGGCGGGGAATCAGAGGCAGGTTATCAGACACGGGGATTCAGAGGCTGGGAATCAGACGGGGGGAATCAAAGGCGGGGAATGAAGCTGGGGAATCAGAGGCAGGGAATCAGAGTTGGGGATTCAGAGGCGGGGAATCAGATATGGGGAAACAGAGGCGGGGAATCAGAGGCGGGCAAACAGAGGCGGGGAATTAGATATGGGGAATCAGTGGTGGGGAATCAGAGGCAGGGAATAGAACGCGGGGAATCAGAGGCGGGGAATCAGATATGGGGAAACAGAGGCGGGGAATCAGGGGCGGGGAAACAAAGGCGGGGAATCAGATATTGGGAATCGGATGTGGAGAATCAGAGGCGGGGAATCAGAGCTGGGGAATCAGAGGCGGGGAATCAGAGTTGGGGCATCAGAGGTGGGGAATTAGATATGGGGAAACAGAGGCGGGGAATCAGATGTGCGGAATCAGAGGCGGGGAATCAGAGGCAGGGAATCAGAATCAGAAGCGGGGAGTCAGAGGCCGGGAATCAGAGGCCTGGAATCAGATGCTGGGAATAAGAGGCCGGGAATCAGAGGTGGGGAATCAGAGTACGGGAATCAGAGATGGGGAGTCAGAGGCGGGGAATGAGATATGGAGTATCAGAGGCGGGGAATCAGAGGCGGGGAAACAGAGGTGGGGAATCAGATATGGGGAATCAGAGGTGGCGAATCAAAGGCGGTGAATCAGAGATGGGGAATCAGAGGCGGGGAATCAGAGGCAGGGAATCAAACACAGGGAATCAGAGGCGGGGAATCAGAGCTGGGGAATCAGAGGCTGGGAATCAAAGTTGGGGAATCAGAGGCAGGGAATCAGATATGGGGAAACAGGGGCGGGGAATCAGAGGCGGGGAATCATAGGCAGGGAATCAGATATGGGGAATCAGAGGCGGGGAATTAGAGTTGGGGAATCAGAGGCGGGGAATCAGAGGCGGGGAAACAGAGGCGGGGAATCAAACACGGGGAATCAGAGGTGGGGAATCAGAGGTTGGGAATCAGAGGCAGGGAATCAGAGGCGGGGAATCAGAGGCGGGGAATCAGAGGCAGGGAATCAGATGTGCGGAATCGGAGATGAGGAATCAGAGGCAGGGAATCAGAGGCGGGGAATCAGATGCGGGGAATCAGAGGCCGGGAATCAGATATGGGGAAACAGAGGCGGGGAATCAGAGGCGGGGAAACAGAGGCTGGGAATCAGATATGGGGAATCAGAGGCAGGGAATCAAAGGCTTGGAATCAGATGCAGGGAATCAGATGCGGGGAATCAGAGGCGGGGAATGAGAGCTGGGGAATCAGAAGCTGGGAATCAAAGTTGGGGAATCAGAGGCAGGGAATCAGATATGGGGAAACAGGGGCGGGGAATCAGAGGCGGGGAAACAGAGGCGGGGAATCAGATATGGGGAATCAGAGGCGGGGAATTAGAGTTGGGGAATCAGAGGCGGGGAATCAGAGGCGGGGATACAGAGGCGGGGAATCAAACACGGGGAATCAGAGGTGGGGAATCAGAGGTTGGGAATCAGAGGCAGGGAATCAGAGGCGGGGAATCAGAGGCGGGGAATCAGAGGCAGCGAATCAGATGTGCGGAATCGGAGATGGGGAATCAGAGGCAGGGAATCAGAGGCGGGGAATCAGAGGCGGGGAACCAGAGGCCGGGAATCAGATATGGGGAAACAGAGGCGGGGAATCAGAGGCGGGGAAACAGATGCTGGGAATCAGATATGGGGAATCAGAGGTGGGGACTCAGAGGTTGGGAATCAGAGGCAGGGAATCAGAGGCTTGGAATCAGATGCAGGGAATCAGATGCAGGGAATCAGAGGCGGGGAATCAGAGCTGGGGAATCAGAGGTGGGGAATTAGTGTTGGGGAATCAGAGGCGGGGACTTAGATATTGGGAAACAGAGGCGGGGAATCAGAGGCGGGGAAACATAGGCGGGGAATCAAACACGGGGAATCAGAGGTCGGGAATCAGAGGTTGGAAATCAGAGGCAGGGAATCAGAGGCGGGGAATCAGCGGAGGGGAATCAGAGGCAGGGAATCAGATGTGCGGAATCGGAGATGGGGAATCAGAGGCAGGGAATCAGAGGCGGGGAATCAGAGGCGGGGAATCAGAGGCCGGGAATCAGATATGGGGAAACAGAGGCGGGGAATAAGAGGCGGGGAAACAGAGGCTGGGAATCAGATATGGGGAATCAGAGGTGGGGAATCAGAGGTTGGGAATCAGAGGCAGGGAATCAGAGGCTTGGAATCAGATGCAGGGAATCAGATGCGGGGAATCAGAGGCGGGGAATCAGAGCTGGGGAATCAGAGGCTGGGAATCAAAGTTGGGGAATCAGAGGCATGGAATCAGATATGGGGAAACAGGGGCGGGGAATCAGAGGCGGGGAAACAGAGGCGGGGAATCAGATATGGGGAATCAGAGGCGGGGAATTAGAGTTGGGGAATCAGAGGCGGGGAATCAGAGGCGGGGAAACAGAGGCGGGGAATCAAACACTGGGAATCAGAGGTGGGGAATCAGAGGTTGGGAATCAGAGGCAGGGAATCAGAGGCGGGGAATCAGAGGCGGGGAATGAGAGGCAGGGAATCAGATGTGCGGAATCGGAGATGGGGAATCAGAGGCAGGGATTCAGAGGCGGGGAATCAGAGGCGGGGAATCAGAGGCGGGGAAACAGAGGCTGGGAATCAGATATGGGGAATCAGAGGTGGGGAATCAGAGGCGGGGAATCAGAGCTGGGGAATCAGAGGTGGGGAATCAAATTTGGGGAATCAGAGGCGGGGACTTAGATATGGGGAAACAGAGGCGGGGAATCAGAGACGGGGAAACAGAGGCGGGGATTCAGATATGGGGAATCAGAGGTGGGGAATCAGAGGCAGGGAATTAGATGTGCGGAATCAGAAATGGGGAATCAGAGGCAGGGAATCAGAATCAGAAGCAGGGAATCAGAGGCCGGGAATCACAGGCCGGAATCAGATGCCGGGAATAAGAGGTCGG
>NW_027211970.1:300000-393745 GCF_036971445.1 Narcine bancroftii | reverse complement strand
AAATTCCTGTTCCCCCTGCGGCTGCCCAAGGTCCCAGTTCCCCAACTTACGACCAACCCGAATTGCAACCAGTCCTTTTGTCCCATTATGGGGACTACTGTAGTTGAAAATTCATGAGTTCAACTATGCGAATGAAACCTATGGGAACATTAGAGCATAGGACAGAGAACAACACAGCGAAGTAACTGGTTCTTCAGCTCACCATGTCCACATCTCCAATCCCATCTTCCTACTCATGGACTATATTCCTCTATTGCCTGCCTATTCATTTGATTGTCTAAATGTTTCTTTGACTTTATGATCACATTTGCTTTTCTGGCAGTGCATTTCAGAAGAAGGGCTCAGGCCCGAAACATCGGATATATATTTTTATCTCCTTTGGACACTGTGAGACTCCAGCTTTTCTGCACTTTCAATGTGTTCCAAGCACTGTAATTCTCTCTGTGAAATAACCTTGATTTCCACATGCCCTTTAAACTTTCCCCCTCTCACCTTGAACCTGCACCCTGCTTGATAGTTCTACCCTGGGGAAAAGACTCTATCTGCTTTATCTATGCTTGTGCAGTGTGTTGGAGAAAATAACTTGTTCCCAGGACATCATCTTTCAGAGATAATCCTACACAATTCAGGACCTTCCTGAATGCACCAAGTATGCCAGATTTCAGTTAAAAAAAATCCTCTAATACCAGTCAAATACTGTCTAATTTCAAGAGGAATGATCAATAAATGTGAGGAATTATAACTTTTAATTTAATATCAGAAACCCAATGACCTTGTAGATTCATCAACTGTCTTATACATCATTTAGATGGAACAATAACTTAGAAAACTGTTTACTTCCAGTTGGAATATTGCAAGAAAGCTTTGCAACATAAAAGAGACCATCGAAGGGTGATTTCATTTATTGCCTCCATGGGGTATAACACTCTCAAGGACTGGGTCCTGGTGGATTATGTTCTGTCTCTGGCATATGACGATGGAGGGAAAATGGGTGTGGGAAAAACCTTTGAAATGCCTTTGATCCTGATTCCCACAGTTATCCATTGAAATAAGTTATCACAGCAAAGTGTTGCTGCTGGAATTGAGCTTCATTGGGCAGAATACAACCATGTTCATCATTCACATCAAAAGCACGAGTGATGCATGCAAATTTACCCTTGTACCTGATTTTCTATCATCTTGCCACAACAAGGTTTACAGAGTGAAAAAACTCACCAATGTTAGAGAAACTCAGCAGGTCAAATAGTGCCTTTATGTAGCAAAGGTAACGATACATCACCAACGTTTCGGGCCTCAGCCCTTCATCAAGGTTCACAGAGTACTGAGAATGGCATAAGGTTTATAGCATTGAAATAAATAATTGAGTCCAAATGTTGATCCGGTGATTCAATTTCCCACCTTGCTTCATTGCACCATTCTTCAAGAAAGAATGTTTTGATATGTGTTCCGCTTAAAAACATTTACAGTACTCATCTCAATCATAATATTGTGGTTAAACATTGAACATTATGATCCAAATAAAAGCTGGGCATCAGTCCCTGACGCAAGGCTTCTGTAAATCATGGAAATATGGATCAAACAATTTCTTGGCCTTTACATTTACCATTCCAATGAAGTGTTCATTGGCCAGAAACATAAATTCTATTTTGCTCCCTCCACAGATGCTACTGAGCATCTCCACAATTTTCTGTCTTTATTTTTTCATCTGCAATAACCACAACCTCTTACCCTCTTTCATTGTAATTACCAGTATCTCTCCAAAACATGCAAAAGGAGAGTGTCTCTAATAATTGAAGTTCAAGAGACAAGATGAAGTCATGTTAAAGTAAAGGCATATAACATGAATCCTATCCTGTAAATTTTTAAGAAAGCAAATAACAATTAAAGGACTATGCAGGATTGTTTATTGAAAAATTTCTATCCATCACTAATTTCTTGCTCTCTATCTTTTTTGAAATTGATCAGGCTGGACATTAGAATTTCAGACAAGCATTAGATGATGATTTGCTTTTTCCAAATCAACTTCATGGTGCTCCAGATTTCACACTGTGAATCTTAGGTAGATGTTGCTCCAGAGGGAACTAGTGACTCAGTTCTTAGGACTCCCACAATCTTCCCCTGTCGCTTTTCCCACAGCTCTCTCTCTCTCTCTCTCTCTCTCTCTCTCTCTCTCTCTCTCTCTCTCTCTCTCTCTCTCTCTCTCTCTCTCTCTCTCTCTCTCTCTCTCTCTCTCTCTCTCTCTCTCTCTCTCTCTCTCTCTCTCTCTCCCTCTCTCTCTCTCTCTCTCTCTCTCTCTCTCTCTCTCTCTCTCTCTCTTCCCCCCCCCTTCCCTCTGTCTCTTTTCACAGAGCCCAAATCAATTCTCACCTCTCCTCTCATCATATTGAATTGGCCTGGACTCCTCCCCCTGCCAGTTTTATCCTTATTCCGATGCTTTCCCTTCTTTCTTTATTCCTTGAAGAAGGGCTCAGGCTCGAAACGTCGGTAACATAGCTTTAGCATGGCTATGGGTGGTGCGAGACATCATTTTGTGTCTTTTGTACAGAAAAGAAGTTCTTAAATTTTAGAGATTTGGCTAAGAACCTCTTGCTTCTACTATTGTGGAGAACATATAAAGATGCAAGGGTCCATACTAGGCAAGCAGGAATCCTCTTGGAAATCCTCTCAATGGAATCTCCAAACCCAAAGTACTGTATGCCAATTCTTTATATCTTTATGAATGAAGATAACAGCAGGCGAATCAAGACAGTTTCCATAGCTACATTAACATTGTAGCTATTAACAAGCCTATGACCATGTTTGATGTGTCAAAAGTTATGGGCCATGGACTGACCTTTTGGACTGTGGAGTGTCATCATAAAGGATGGACCTGCAAAGAACTCTGTGCAACTTGGTGTACAGCCAATTGCTTGGAACTTTCAAGAACAAAGGGAGAATCCAGCTGTGAAGCAGAGACCGGCAGTTAGAGTGGCAGAACGACAGTTGGAATGGCAGTTAGAGTGGCAGCGGGCAGCTGGAGAGCTGTGTGAAATGCACGTGCCTCATAAGTGAGGATTTGTAAGTTTACTGCAATGCAACATCAGTCATTTCTCTCTCCAGTGTTCACTACGACATCCTTTGTTGTCAATTAAATATCTGAACTTGGACACTGAACTTTGAGATTAAATTCTGTGAACTGGGGAGGTCACATGATTCGGGGAATGTTGAAGGAGACAGAATCCGAGAGCTTCCGGGATTTTTAAGTAAAATTAGGGTTAAAAACCTCAACTGAGTGTATAAAATGCTAGGAAAGGGCTTCGGAAAGTATTTCGAGAACAGAATGACCAAAAAGAGCAGACAGCTAAGTAAGAATATGATAGAATTTTCCCCGAAATGAGAGACAAAGCAAGGTCTGCCTCGTGGTGGGAAAAATGGCGGGGCCATCCCGGGGCCCAAAGTGGAAACTGCAATTTCAAACCTGAAACTTACCAAACAGGAAGAGTAGGACTCCGATAGAAATGGCCAGCAAGTACCTGAAGAAAAATCCCCTGAAGCCATTGGGGATGGGGAAAGGATCGGGTCCCCCCTTCCTCAATGGGACCGTCAGACTTGGCGCGCTTGTGGGGAGTGCGAGGGCCGCGAAGAGGTTTGCGTCGGCAACGGTCGCAGGGCAGCAGCGCTGAACCCCGCAGACATCGGAGCAGCGCTACAGAAGGGGAACCAGGATGAAATTGGCGTCGGTGCCGACAATGGGGGCGAGTTCAATACTCACCTCTGCCCCTGTAGTGGGTCCAAGATTGAGTCCTGCAGAGCAGCGAGCGTTGGTGTCAGCATCAGTGATGACAACAGGGATGACTCTAGTACTCACCCCTGCCCCAGTAGCATGTCCAGGATCAAGTTCCAGGGAGCTGTGGGAGTTTTGACAGCAAGCGGCATTAAAACTAACAGACCAGCTGGCAGGTGCAGCGATGTTCTAGAAGAGATCTCTAATACCGGCAGCTGCAGCAGCAGGGGGACCATAAATCTACAAGAGCAAGACTCCAGCGATGAAGACAGGTCCTATGGACCGGGGAGACCCAGAAAGAGAACACTGCTGAAGAAAAGCAAGTGGGGGGGGCTCCGAGCCCTCCCTGCAAGATGTTATTAACAAGATGGGGCACGTGGAAAGCAGGTTCTTTTAAGCTGTGAATGAAAGATCCCAAGACATGGAGGGAGGGAGCTAGACAGGGTCCAAAGCACCATATCTGGGCTAATGGGTAGGGTGACTGAGGTGGGGGAAGGGGTGTGCCAGAATGAGGAGACTATACACAGTATAAGTAATAAGGTAGAAATATTATTAAATGAAAGGAAAAATGTTTTGAAAAAATTGGATGCCCTTGAAAATTTTAGCAGAAGATAGTGGGGTTAAAAGAAGGGGTGGAAGGGCAAAATCCAATACATTTCTTCCAAACTTGGATCCCTAAGGTGCTGGGTAAGGAAGTACTGGGAGAAAGGGTCGAGTTGGAAAGGGCACACAGATCTCTTTTCCCCAGACCTGGTCCCGGACAAAGGCCACGATCTGTCCTGGTGAGACTGCTACGTTACCAGGACAGAGAAAAAATACTGGGGTCAGCAGTGACGAATGTGAAAAGAAGAGGGTCCTCCCTAGAGGTAGAAGGCAACAAAGTTTTTTTCTACCCGGACATTAGCGTGACCCTCCTGAAAGCAAGAAAAGCATTAGAACCAGCTAAAAGATTAATTAAACAAAAAGGTTATGACTGCGTATTGAGTTACCCAGCCACCCTAAAGGTATCGTTGCCAGGGGGTACAAGAAAATGTATTGCAGACCCAAAGGAAGTGTGTGAATTCGCCGAAGGTTTACCTGCAATGGGAAACATAAAGGAGAAGTAGAATTTGAAGGAAAGATGTTCTAGATTATACTTATACGTTGTCTTTCCTTTCTTGGTATTTAAATTGTTAAAGTACTTTTTTTTAAGAGAGGGGTTAACCCAAATAGCTATGATAGTTTTATCTGTGACTTTTCCCAGGGAGCTCGGGTGATGGAGAGGGGGTTAGATGGGTGCCAGTGGCACAACCTTTTGTTATGGGGAATAGTTGACAGCCAAAGGAGACTTTCAACAAAACAGAAGAGAGAATAGATGTAGTATGGGGCAGAGGTTGCATTTGGAGGGTTATATGTGATCAAGGGGAAGTATGACTCTGAATGTCCTTTGCACTTGGTTTCATGTTGTTCTGCTCAGTTATTTGAATTATTGTCTTTGTCTCCCCTTTGATTTTTATTTGCTCATTCTCACGACTCGGGTGAAGCAGAATAAAGATCGGATGGTAAGAGATTGGGAATGCGTGGAGGGAGTGGCAGCAAGGGGGGAGTTACTTTGGGAAGAACTTGGAGATAATGACTAAGAACATAAAGGTAGTCTCTTTTAATGTTAATGGCCTAAACAGTCCAGTGAAATGGAAAAGGGTCTTGGCACACATTAAAAAAATGGGGGTGGATCTGATCTTTCTTCAAGAGACACATTTAACTGAGTGGGAACATCAAAAGTTAAAAAGAGAGTGGGTGGACCAGGTTATATCCTCCTTGTTTGGCTCAAAAGCAAGGGGAGTGGCACTTTTAATAAGGAAGAGTGTTCCAGTGCAGATGCAGAGGTTGACTGCAGACAAAATGGGTAGATTCACAATGGTGCACTGTCAAATATACTCAGAGTCCTGGACATTAGTTAATGTGTACGCCTCCAATATTGATGTTGAAAAATTTATACAGGACATTCCCCACGTTTGATGGAGGAAGTGAAAATATTTTGATAGAGGACAACTTTAATTTATGCCTGGATCCTGTATTAGACAAGTCCACAAAATGTATAACTAGGACTAGAGTGGCAAAAGCCACCATTGACTGTATGAGAGAGTTGAATTTAATAGATGTGTGGCATAGAAAGCATCCAAGAGAGAGAGACTACTCATTCTACTTGAAACAACATGACTCCTACTCTAGAATAGATTTCTTTTTGGCTTCAGCCCTTTTAGAGGGTAGGATCATGGAAGCCAAATACAGAGTGAGACTTCTCTCAGACCACTCCCCCTTGGTCTTGACTATAGGTATGCCAGATAAGCAGGACACGGCATACAGGTGGCATCTTAACACTTTGCTATTGAGAAACCCGGAGTTTTGTAGCTTTATAAGATCTCAAATAACTCAGTTTTGTGAGGACAACTGCCCCTCTAACTCCAAATAAATTTCTTCTATGAGACACCCTCAAGGCATACTTGAGGGGTCAGATAATTGGATATATGAAGACGGTCACAAAAAACTATATGAGGGAAGTGGAGGAATTGGAAAAGGACATTACCCAATTAGAGATAGATTTTCAGGAATCAGGCCTAGAGGACCATTACAGAGCTCTCACAAATAAGAAATTGGAATATAATATGCTTCAAATGTATAGTATGGAAAAGGCTATTATGAGGTTGAGACAAAAATATTATGAGTTGGGGGAGAGAGCACATAAAGTACTCGCGTGACAGTTGAGGGCAGAACAAGCCTCTAGAACAATTAATGCAATACAAATGGGAAATGGCCAGGTCTCATACAAACCAAAGGAAATTAATGAGACCTTCAGGGAATTTTATGAAGGATTATATAAATCTGAATTGTCTGGGGACTTCAATCAAGAGGACAAGTTCCTGGCCAGATTAGACCTCCCCTGTCTGAGCCCAGAGGATCAGGCAGGATTAGATCTTCCTTTTAATGAGGAAGAACTGGGTAAACCATTGAGTGCGCTGCAAAGAGACAAGTCTCCAGGGGAAAATTGGTTCCCGCCTGAGTTCTATCAAGAACTTAAAGACATTAATGCCTCTGTATATGGAGGTGATAGATCAGGCTAAGGAAACAAGGTCCCTGCCGGAATATTTTGCAGTGGCAATTGTTACAACAACTTTGAAGAAGTGTAAGGATCTGCTTATGCCCTCTTCCTATAGGCCAATTTCTCGGCTGAATACCAATTACAAGATCCTAGCCAAAGCCCTGGCAAATAGACTGGGATTGCATTTGCTGAAATTGATAAATAAGGATCAGACAGGCTTTGTGCAGGAAAGGCAGGCAGCAGATAATATTGGCAGATTGCTGAGTGTTATGCATCTGGCACAATCTAGAAATGAGAATGGTCTGGCCATCTCCTTGGATGCAGGAAAGGCCTTCGATAGACTGGAGTTGGAATTTTTATTCAAGGTGCTGGAGAAGGCAGGGCTGGGACCAATTTTTCAAAACTGGATTAGGGCGCTATTCCACGCACCCAAGGTGAAAATTGTAACCAATGGGCAGGTCTCTTCAGCCTTCTCACTTACCAGATCTAGTAGGCAAGGGTGCCCACTCTCACCAGCCCTCTTTCTGCTGGCAATGGAACCATTGGCAGAAGCCATTCATCAAGATCCAGCATCAAAGATTATAGAGTGGACCAGGAGGAACACAAAATTAATTTGTTTGCTGATGACATACTATACATATATATATATATATATATATATATATGACAAACCCTGCATCATCTCTTCCTAGACTGCATGAGGTACTGGAGGACTATGGGGAACTATCTGGGTATAAGATCAATTGGGATAAGTGCAAGGAGATGCCACTGACTGAGGGCATATAGTCAATTTAAAGGTATTAGTAATTTAAAGTGGCCAGAGAAGGGGATCAAATACCTAGGAGTTAATATTGATTAGTGACCTGAATAACTTATAGAAGTTAAATTATGCCCCTTTGCTGGGAAAAGTCAGGGAGGACTTAAAGAGGTGGATACCCCTACCTATTACTCTGGTGGGCAGGGTCAACTGCATCAAAATGAATGTGTTGCCAAGATTCCCATATTTTTTACAAATATTGCCTGTGCCATTTCTTCAAACAGTTATCACATATGGTTTGGAGGTTTCTTTGGAATGGTAAGGTACCAAGGGTCTCTATGGAAATATTAACATGGGACTATAGTCTTGGTGCTATAGTGCTCCACACCAGGGTCATGCCTAGCGCGGAATGCCACACTGACCACCGGCTGGTTCGCTGCAAGCTCAACCTTCACTTCAAGCCAAAGCCCAGGAACAATAAAGCCCCCAGAAAGAGGTTCAATGTTGGAAAACTGCAGTCAGACGAAGCGAGAGGAAACTTCCAGGCAAACCTCAAAGCAAAGCTCGACGTTGCAACCCGCCTCACGGACCCGTCCCCTGAAACCCTCTGGGATCAGTTGAAGGCTACCATACTGCAATCCACTGAAGAGGTACTGGGCTTCTCCTCCAGGAAAAACAAGGACTGGTTTGACGAAAACAGCCAGGAAATCCAGGAGCTGCTGGCAAAGAAGCGAGCTGCCCACCAGGCTCACCTTACAAAGCCGTCCTGTCCAGAGAAGAAACAAGCCTTCCGTCGCGCATGCAGCCATCTTCAGCGCAAACTCCGGGAGATCCAAAATGAGTGGTGGACTAGCCTCGCCAAACGAACACAGCTCAGCGCGGACATTGGCGACTTCAGGGGTTTCTACGAGGCTCTAAAGGCTGTGTACGGCCCCTCACCCCAAGTCCAAAGCCCGCTGCGCAGCTCAGACGGCAAAGTCCTCCTCAGCGACAAGATCTCCATCCTCAACCGATGGTCAGAACACTTCCAATCTCTTTTCAGTACCAACTGCTCAGTCCAAGATTCCGCCCTGCTCCAGCTCCCTCAACAGCCCCTAAGGCTAGAGCTGGATGAGGTTCCCACCCTGGATGAGACATATAAGGCAATCGAACAACTGAAAAGTGGCAAAGCAGCAGGTATGGATGGAATCCCCCCAGAAGTCTGGAAGGCTGGCGGCAAAACTCTGCATGCCAAA
This sequence comes from Narcine bancroftii, assembly GCF_036971445.1. Classification (NCBI taxonomy): domain Eukaryota; kingdom Metazoa; phylum Chordata; class Chondrichthyes; order Torpediniformes; family Narcinidae; genus Narcine; species Narcine bancroftii. The sequence goes on along the minus strand of NW_027211970.1, from coordinate 384,911 downwards.
CTGCATGAGTTTTTCAAGCTTTGTTGGGACCAAGGTAAACTGCCTCAGGATCTTCGTGATGCCACCATCATCACCCTGTACAAAAACAAAGGCAAGAAATCAGACTGCTCAAACTACAGGGGAATCACGTTGCTCTCCATTGCAGGCAAAATCTTCGCTAGGATTCTACTAAATAGAATAATACCTAGTGTCGCTGAGAATATTCTCCCAGAATCACAGTGCGGCTTTCGCGCAAACAGAGGAACCACTGACATGGTCTTTGCCCTCAGACAGCTCCAAGAAAAGTGCAGAGAACAAAACAAAGGACTCTACATCACCTTTGTTGACCTCACCAAAGCCTTCGACACCGTGAGCAGGAAAGGGCTTTGGCAAATACTAGAGCGCATCGGATGTCCCCCAAAGTTCCTCAACATGATTATCCAACTGCACGAAAACCAACAAGGTCGGGTCAGATACAGCAATGAGCTCTCTGAACCCTTCTCCATTAACAATGGCGTGAAGCAAGGCTGTGTTCTCGCACCAACCCTCTTTTCAATCTTCTTCAGCATGATGCTGAACCAAGCCATGAAAGACCCCAACAATGAAGACGCTGTTTACATCCGGTACCGCACGGATGGCAGTCTCTTCAATCTGAGGCGCCTGCAAGCTCACACCAAGACACAAGAGAAACTTGTCCGTGAACTACTCTTTGCAGATGATGCCGCTTTAGTTGCCCATTCAGAGCCAGCTCTTCAGCGCTTGACGTCCTGCTTTGCGGAAACTGCCAAAATGTTTGGCCTGGAAGTCAGCCTGAAGAAAACTGAGGTCCTCCATCAGCCAGCTCCCCACCATGACTACCAGCCCCCCCACATCTCCATCGGGCACACAAAACTCAAAACGGTCAACCAGTTTACCTATCTCGGCTGCACCATTTCATCAGATGCAAGGATCGACAATGAGATAGACAACAGACTCGCCAAGGCAAATAGCGCCTTTGGAAGACTACACAAAAGAGTCTGGAAAAACAACCAACTGAAAAACCTCACAAAGATAAGCGTATACAGAGCCGTTGTCATACCCACACTCCTGTTCGGCTCCGAATCATGGGTCCTCTACCGGCACCACCTACGGCTCCTAGAACGCTTCCACCAGCGTTGTCTCCGCTCCATCCTCAACATCCATTGGAGCGCTCACACCCCTAACGTCGAGGTACTCGAGATGGCAGAGGTCGACAGCATCGAGTCCACGCTGCTGAAGATCCAGCTGCGCTGGATGGGTCACGTCTCCAGAATGGAGGACCATCGCCTTCCCAAGATCGTATTATATGGCGAGCTCTCCACTGGCCACCGTGACAGAGGTGCACCAAAGAAAAGGTACAAGGACTGCCTAAAGAAATCTCTTGGTGCCTGCCACATTGACCACCGCCAGTGGGCTGATAACGCCTCAAACCGTGCATCTTGGCGCCTCACAGTTTGGCGGGCAGCAGCCTCCTTTGAAGAAGACCGCAGAGCCCACCTCACTGACAAAAGGCAAAGGAGGAAAAACCCAACACCCAACCCCAACCAACCAATTTTCCCTTGCAACCGCTGCAATCGTGTCTGCCTGTCCCGCATCGGACTGGTCAGCCACAAACGAGCCTGCAGCTGACGTGGACTTTTTTACCCCCTCCATAAATCTTCGTCCGCGAAGCCAAGCCAAAGAAGAAGAAGAATAGTCTTGGTGGAATGAGATTGCCAAACTTCAAAAATATTGTTGGGTGGCTCAGTCGAGATACATCACCTCCCTTTTTCTGAGAGGAGATGTACCATCCTGGGCACAAATTGATCTGCACCTGGTGGGCGAGAAGATAGCAGAGGATTTTATTTATAAATAGGATGTTAAATTGTAGACAGGGAAGAAATGAAGCACCATATTAAAACAAGTGATTAGTATCTGGGCCAAAATTAACCAGTATTTGGATATTAAGATGGGGCTGTCACCAAAAACGCCCTTGACTCCAAATAAATTAATACCACGGCCAGTGAGTAACGGGATTCTGGACATCTGGCTCTATAATGGAGTCAGATGTATAGAGGACTGGTACAAGCAATTAATGTCATTTGAACAGTTCAAAAATAAATATGATTTACCGAATAAAACATTCCACTGCTATCTTCAAATAATGTATTTTCTATGGGCTATATTAGGTCCAGGTATGGTCCTACTTCGTTGCAGTAGCATAGATGCCCTGATTCGAAGAGGGATCAGCAAGAAATTTATTTCAGCTATGTATTACCTGTTCCAGTCAGAGGGACCCAAACCAGGCCTTCATAGGTCGAGAGAAAGATGGGAGTCAGACTTGGGTATTACAATTGGTGAGAGGTGCTGGTCCGACCTGTGCCGGGAAAGTATGACCGCAGTCATTAATGCAATGTACAGTCTGGTCCAGTATAACCTTTTGCACCAATTGTACATAACGCCACAGAAAATCAATAGATCAAAACCAGAACTCCCGGATCAATGCTTTAGGTGCAGTGTTGCAACTGGGACGTTCATGCATGAAACCTGGTCATGTGCCAAGGTGAGGCTCTTTTGGGTAGATCTTGGTCAAGTCCTGGAGAAAATTATAGGTAAACAGTTCCCTTAGGACCTGGAGTTGTTCCTGTGGGGAAATATATTGGGCGTAAGGCTTACAATGAAGCTGTCCAAATTTCAAATCCAATTTGTGTTAATCACACTGGCAGTGGCCAGGAAGTGCATTGCGGAGACTTGGAAGTCCGACTCTATTCTTAGTATCGAGCGATGGAATAAGGAAATGCAAAGTTGCGTTCCCCTGAAGAAAATAACTTACAATTTGAGAAACAAGTACAGCACCTTTCGGAAGATTTGGCAGCCATATGTGCACTACATAGGGACATGGAAGTGATTGTTCTATCATTCCCTGCTGCGGCTCTCTCTTTCCCGCACTGATCCCAATCAAGGAAAGTCAAGAATGAGCACTGACCCAGAAGCCGTCCATTGAGCTGTGATAGACCCTGTTTCTTTTTTATTATTTGTACTCTTTTTCATTTCCTTAATGTTAATGTGTTTTATTTTTATTGACATTGTAGTATGAATGAATCATTTAGTTTTATAGGTGGGGGGAGGGTAATGACGTGGGCTTGTATATACAGTCATAGAGAAAAGGAGTACATATACATGTATACGAGATTGTGAACTACCATCATTGGTGGGACGCGGTGTATGACTGTACACGCCTGTGTGAAAAATTATAGATAAAATATTCAAACTGTGGACTGTTTTTTGAACTGACTTACTTGACTGACTGATCTTGGGTTTGGGGGAGTTTTCTTTTTTGAATATTGGGCACAGACTGCAAAGGTCTGGGTTTTTCACACACACACACACACACACGCACACACACGCACACACACACACACACACACACACACACACACACACACACACACACACACACACACCATATATTTTGGCATATAAGTCAACTGGCAGATACGTCGACATCACTTTTTAACCTCATTTTAATAGTTTTATGTTATATCCGGTGTAGAAATTGACGCCCATTTTTCAGGCTATCCGGGACTCCCAGGAACAACCCACAATTTTTATAAACACCTCAATCGCAAGTAACAAAGTAAATTAAGTACGTTTTTAAAAAAACCTCGGCCTTCCGCCCCATGGAGCTGGAGCCGGTAGGTTCCTGGCAGGAGCAGGAACCTCGGCCTGCCAAGCAGGAGCAACCATGATGACCTCAGGGTCCCAGGTAGGAGCAGTTATGGTGGCGCTCGGCAATGGGGCGGTGTCGAGGAGCGGCAGAGCCGGCGGTGGGGAGGTACTTCCAGCATCGACTTATACGCCAAATCGACGTCAATCTGTTATTTTTGGTGAATTTAAGGTCTTAAAATTATATCCGACATTTAAATCAACAACCCCTTCTTGAGAATTTTTTTTAGGGTTTCACGACCAACTTATACACTGAAATATACAGTATATATAAATATATGATATCTGTATATTTGCTATTGATACTTATAGTGAGGTAAATCGTGTTAAGACATTTTATTGATAATAGTCATTAATAAATATAGAGTTAAAATGTAACCCTTTTGAATTGTGCCTTCTTTTGTTGTTAGTTTGAAATTTAACATTAGTGACAAAACTAAATCTGGTCTTGGAGCTTCTTTCTTATTCGTGACAACGCTGCAGCCTAACAACCTAGCTTGATATAAGCTGATTAATGTAGCCTCATTGTCTTAACCTTTCAGGGGCTCCCCACTCGTGGGAGAGCATGATTACTGCTCGGAATCTACATTAGCACAGGTTCTATGAAGACTGTTTCTTATTTATAAATACCTCCTGTATCCACCAAATTCCATAACATTGAATAATCCTCGGAACCACCTTTAATGCGACCCAGTTGCTAAATCCCTTGAAATCTGTTAGCATTTATTGTTCTGTTGTGGGAAGTTAGTGGTACAGAAGGGAGGTGGGGGTGATCACTGTCTTATATCATGGACAATATATGGAACAATTGCCTTTATACTATAAAACACAACCAGTTGCAGTTTTCATTAATGGCAGAGAAATAACAGTGCCAATTAAATGCCTGTGGTATTGACATGGGAGCAAATATATTATAATTATAAATCAATTATAGCGAATTGAAACAAAATAGTGGTGCTGCAGAGCTGCGGACCTGGGGAGAGTGGGGAACCGAGACACAATGTTCCCGTGGGGTCCAACCGCCCAGCCCAACTGCTGTCAGTTTCTTACGGGCTTTGAACGGCCTGGTAAAGAGAACGACGATGGTTTCATTTAAAATACAGTGACTGTGGGGTCTGCGCCCAAGACGGTGGCGCCTGGGATTGGCAACAGCCACGAGGGGTTGCAGACTCCAGGGAAGCAGAGGACTGGCAGAAGAGACAGCCCACAGAACGGTGACCACTCGGAGCCTCTGAGGCTGAAGGACCCACTCAGGCGGGCGGGCTGCTGGTGACTACAGTCGTGGGACCAGCACCAGGCTGCAGACTGTTGGAAACTGAAAATAAATGGGATAAATGCTGGACATGATTCTGATGCCAGAGAGAAGAGATTGCTTCATGAAGGAATAGCTAGTGTATGCTTTTACTGTGTGAAATAATAGATTAGAATCCTTTGCAAAGTACACTGGCCACAAGAAATAGGCAGCAGATGTGTCATCTGAGACGTCATGGTAGTGCAAACTTTCAGCTTTCCTTTTGTGGCTTCTTGGAGTGGGAACTTGCAAAGAGATGATAGCTTGGTCAATCACAGTAATAATCCATATTCCAACAAGACTTTGCTTGTGAAAATAGGATGCCGTGTTGGCGGATGAAGCAAGAGCCCTGACCGCAAACAAAATGTTGAAAAAAATGATGGGCAGTCAGTTGTACGACACAAAAGGTTGCCATTGCTGGAGTCTTGAGCAAAGCATTATTTTGAACTGCTCACATCCCTCCGATTGGAATCGTCCAGTTTTTTTTTTGTAACACTACCTTATCCAGTTTCCTGTCAATGCTCTCAAGTACATTGAAATTTGGCAAATGGGACAAGATTACATAGGTTTCATGGTCAGCACTGGGGACCGAGTGGTCCCCAGTGAACACTGGGGACAGACAATCTTGAAAAGTGACATCTATTATTCAAGAAGCAATACTTAATCAGTCACGTTCTTAAATGGAAAATATAAGAGACATGCCTTTTTAAATGTGGTATTGGATTCATTTCTTTGTTCTATCATCTGGCGAAGTCACTGATACTTAGTGGTTAAAGTTTCAATTGTGATTTTATAATTTACTTTGGGAATTCCCTTGCTTGGCTTCTCCCATTTCTTTACAATGTAGAAGAGGGCTAGTTGGCCTTTTGAGCCAATGCCAACTCTTGGAACAATCCTATTAATCATACATCCCCAACTCTTGACTTGTAATTTATTCCCTTGCTTGCCAATTAGCATCCCACTTGATGTTTCTCTTTCCTTCCTGCATTGGATGGTAATTTACTGCATCCAATTAACCTGCCGACCACCCAACACATTTTTGGAATATAAGAGGAAAATGGACCATGTCAACAAACTGAGGAAAACCTGCGACGCCCAAGAGAGAATGTGTAAACTCCACACAGACAGCGTTGAATGTCAAGATCAACCCCACATCGTCGAACATGTGAGGCAGCAGGCACAAATTGCCACAGCGCCTTTTTGCTAATTACAGTAACATCCCTGTTATCTGGATTCATGCAATTGGCAGCCTCAAGTAACTGGCATAAAAATCAAGGAAAATACATTTTAAAAATTATAAGAAATAACAATAAAATAATAGGTAAAAAATGTATATGTTTAAGATTGTAAAATTAAATGTTCCCTGAAGTAATGCATAAACCTTTGGTGAAGATGGGAGCAACATTCGGCCAGCAGAGTGTCTTGGTCATGTTTTGCTCGTAGCAGCTGTTTGAATAAAGTTGTGTGAAATAGCAACAGGATGAAGAGATGGTTGATGCCCTTGCTGTGGGAGTTGATTCTCTTAAAGTGTCTCCTCATCCTTGGTTAGTAAGTGTCGCCCAGTCAGAGACTTTATCTGTAAACTTGGGTGGGTGGAGGAGGGGATTAGTTATCTATAATGTTATTGTTCGTCTTTCAGGCATCTTCGTGATGAGGAGGAATCTGCAGACCTAGCAATGGTTAAATGTTTTCAAAGAATGTGACTGAAAATAAAGTAAAATGCTTTAAGGTTCATATAATCATGCAAATGAAGTTTTTTCAGTGTAAGTACAGTGTAGATTTTTTTGTCTTGTAGACTGTTTATCCTTAATGCAAGCATTAGAAGAATAAGTCTCAAGTAAATGGAAAATACTCTTATCCGGCACCTACCAATCCCCATGGGAGCCAGATGCCAAGAGGTTTAATGAATTATTTATTGACAAAGTTAGATTATTTCACTTATTAGAAGAAAGTTTAAGGCACATCAGCTTTCAACTAGATCGATAATGACAAATAAACAATGCCCGTACATTCCAAGCTGTTCGTAACTGCCCATGATTTTAATCAATCAAGTGTTTTTTTTTACCTGAAATTGTCCAATCAGATCACTGACCCTAATAATCTTTTACATGCCAACAAACGAAAGCAGTTGACCAGCGATCCACGCACCATATTTTCATTTTAAGAGGAAATGCATAGTTGACAAATTGAAGGAAATTTGACTGGACCAACCAATGTTTAAAATAAACAAGTTTTAAGTTTTTTTTTCCTTATTTTGGAAAATATGCGAAATTCTAGCCTTATTAAGTTCTTCTTTCCTGACTATTTAACTCAATTAATGGTACTTTTCATGGAATGAATGTTCACAGTGATGGTTGAACAGCTCCCTATCACTGAGATGACGTGCTTGGAATTTTCTTTTGAAGATAAGTGTGAGTTTAACCTGGAAATCCTCAGTCAAGTAACCCTGCTGAAATAAATGAGTGAAGTTTTTTTTTGTGTGGGAGAAGCACATGAAAAGATATAAGAGCTAATGGAGCTCATTTAGACAGATGCTTTGCTCCCTCAGGGAGGAAGGAGGAGCCGGAAATAAAAGAGATAATAACACATGTTTTCAGCAAATGGTTCCAATGGGCATCATTGTTTCAAGAGAACGGAAAAGAAAACAGACTGACGTTTCACGTTACATGGGTCTGTGACAGGAGGCAGCATCAGGACTTGGTCACCTCCTCATGCAGGAAATAGAGGCCTGGGAAAGAACTTGTGGCATTAAACAAAAGATAAACTTAAAAGCCAAATGAAACTGAGCAGATGATTATGGGAAAATAAGTAGGGGAGAAATAATAGTTCTCTAATGGCTGTACAGTGATTGCATTGTTTAGGTTATGAATATTTTCTTTATCCATTGTAGGATGTTAAAAAATTGCATACAGTTCACATTCATGGAGGACAAAGAAGGTGATGAAAAGGTAATGATCAATGTAAGAGCAAACTGAGCTTCCGTTCAAGAGTCCGGATGAAAGGGAAGGAGAGGTGGGTAGAGGAGATCTGCCGTCCTGTTTTTCACAAATTCACATTCAGTGAAAAATTACAACTTTCAATTTGTTGGTAACTCGGATGCTGCTTATCAAATAAATCTGACTTCAGCTTACATTGGCGACGCAGCCTTGACCCATTCGAGGGCAAAAAAAAAAGGGGACGTACAATCAGAGAGCACAGAAACAGGCCCTTCTGCCCCACTGAATCCATGCCATCCAGCATCTGTCTGAACTTAATCCCATATTTTAACTCTCCCGGCATTCCCATCAATTTCCCTCCAGATTATGCTACTCACCCACACCCTGGAACCAGTTTAGGATGGCAAGTCTTCAGGATGGCATGGGGAAGATGTACAAACTCCGCAATGGACGAGACCAGAGGTAGGTTAAACTCTGGTTGTTGGTGCTGTTAAGACAGCTGCTCTGCTAACTGCATTGATGTGAAATTTGCATTAGGTCCTGGGCCATCTATTTTGTTTGAACAAGGAGCTTTAATCTTGTTTCAGACTGAGACCAAGTGAAATACGAGGCGCCCTAACTAGTAATTGTCGTGAAAACAAAAAGGTGCTGGAGGAACTCAGTAGGCCCCGCAGTGTCCGTGGGAGGTGAAGATATATAACCAATATTTTGGGCCTGAGCCCCTTTGTCATGAGCAGTCGGGAAGAAAAGCCAGTGGGAGGAGCACAGTCCAATGGGCAAAATTGGACATTAATGGGAAGAAAGGAGAAGAAGGGTGAGATTTGATTGAGGGAGAGGGTGGCTGGAAGAAAGGAGATGGGGTGAGGGGGATGGCCTGATTGAAACCAGAGGTCGGTGTTAATGCCACCTTGCCCAGGCAGAATATAAGGTGCCGTCCTCAAGTCTGGCAGTGCACGAGACCATGGACAGACACATGGGCATGGAAGTTGAAGTGGGTGGTCACTGGGAAATCCGCACATTGGGCAGAAACTAAAGGATCTCCCAGTCTGCGTCCAGCCTCTCCGACGTAGAGGAGGCCACCACGGGAGCGCCGAATGCAGTAGATAACCCTTGCAGATTCCAAATTCACAAGTGAAACGTGGTTCCACATGATGAATATCCACACTATAAAAATTATTTACAAACCGGGAATTTTTTCAACAAAAATTACGGTGCTGTACATTCCGTTTCTAAACCAAGATGTTAATTTTAGTTGATATGTACAGAAAAAGGAGAAAAGATTTATGGCACAAACATTGACAGGTCCACTGTTGCTTCATGTCACATTTAATTTTGTGAATCATTTAATTTTCTTTTTTTTTTCTGGTGCACAAGACAGCTGGAGGGAAATGAACTGCGTATCAGTAGGTTACTCCTAACAAAACTGGGTTTATTTTGTTCAAGTTTTGTGCAGTCTTTCAGGAAAGGCAGATGGCTTTCTTGGATTGCCAAGTGTAACTGAGAAGACGCTGTCTCAAGCAATTCTTACTTTGTATTGAGATAGTTGATCTCAATTGAAGTGCTTAGTCAGTGGGACTAGGCAAAAAAAAAGGTTCGCCACAGACTAGAAGTGCCAAAGGGACCTGTTTCTGTGCTGTAATGTTCTATGTTTCTATGCTGCAATTGGGATTTGGTGTAGCTGGGTTCTAAAAGTAAAAGGAAATATTCACCACTAATACTGATAGCTATGATATCACGTGAATGCAGGGATTGGGTTTGGCTGCCATCTTCACTGTCACCAAACAGCTCATATTTAGTCATTAGCCCCTTTTCCACTGGCACCCTGTCCCAGGAATTAACTGGGAATTTACAGGGACGGGGACCAGTGGAAAAGGAACACTGTCCAAACGCCAATGTCAAATGACGTCATTTCACACCAGGGATCAATAACCTTTACCCCTACTCATATCCCCAGCTTTTTCTGACACCGGTGTTCTGATAAAACCAATGGAAAAGGGGACAGCAGAACATCACCGGTTTCCAGTTGAAGGTAGAACACTCCAATCCCTGGGGATGAATTGTGTTCAGTGTAAAAGCAATTAGTGTCCCAATTAAGGGTGGCGCAGTGGAAATGGCACAAAGGGCTTCTTATCTCAGGACACTGCATGGCCAATTAACTAGGATGCCAGTGGAAGAGGGGCCATAGAGTCTTTGGCCCATCTTTTTGATTCTGTACTTCAAGTACGAGTCTATACCAGTGGTTCTCAACCTTTTTCTTTCCACTCACATACCACTTTAAATAATCCCTAAGCCATCAGTGCTCTGTGATTAGTAAGGGATTGCTTAAGGTGGTATGTGAGTGGGAAGGGAAAGTTGAGAATCACTACTCTAGACCCTTGAAATATTTTGCTTGAGAAAAATTGTCATTGGCCCCACTTCCTTTGGAGTTATGAAACCATGCACATAACAAGTCAATTAAGTACAATTAAAACAGTGATTTTCAAACCTTTTCTTTCAACCGCATGCCACCTTAAGCAATCCCTTACTAATCACAGAGAACATATGGCATTGGGATTATCTAAAGTGGTGTGTGAGTGGAAAGAAAATGGTTGAGAACCACTGATCTATACTAATCCTATTTTCTACCACTCAGCCCGTAACCATCTGTGCTTTAGCTATTCAAGACCTTGTTTAAATATGTTTTAATGCTGTGACTGTCACAGTCTCCAACTTTGTGGGCATTGCATTCCAAATTCCAATGTGAAAACATTCTTCCTTACATTCTCCCTAAACCTCTCACTCCTTACCTTAAAACCAAGCAGCACCTATGGAGAAAAAAACGTTGATAATCATGAATCCTTATGTCGACTTCAGCATAATGCTAGAGTGGTACCTGAGGTGTCTCTGAAGAGTACTGTTGGCTCTATGATCAGTTATGGATTGAAACTCTTTGCAGATGTCAGAATGGTGGAATCTTTGCCCAAATGAAAGAACATGTTCCAACACATAATTTCATTTGTTAATCCATCTAATGTTGCCTACTAACTCTGTTTTCCTCCCTATAAACACTGCCTGACCTTCTAACCATTTCAGGATTTTTTATTTAGGTTAAGGGTTTGTTAGATGTGAGAGCTTGTTTTGTGAAAAATGGCTACTGCACGTCTCAATCTCAATGGTGACTGTATGTTGGGAACACCTGCATATACTCTGAGATGAACATGGAAAGCTCTATCTAACTGGGAATATTTCATTCTTTAGCTTGCTGGGAAATTATCCTTTTGCAGTTTCATTAATTGCATCAGGAGAGTTGGTCATATTTTCTTCTCAGAGATTGAAGGAAAATCCTTACGTCTTCAGAGCAGGTCAGAGGGATAACAGCCTATAAGTTACCTTTGATATTGCATATATGCAGACAGTTTGGCACACAGCTTTAGAGATTACTGTATTTGTTGGCATATAGGACCCACTGGCTTATGTCCCCCCAATTTTAACATGAAATTTTAGGAAAATTTTGCTTTAGTATATTTACAGGTACCCAGTAAATTGGCAAACAGGTTCCTCCTATAAGGCCCCTTGTAGATAATACAAGTGTGTGTGTGTGTGTGTGTGTGTGTGTGTGTGTGTGTGTGTGTGTGTGTGTGTGTGTGTGTGTGTGTGTGTGTGTGTGTGTGTGTGTGTGTGGTGTGTGTGTGTGTATGTGTGTGTGTGTGTGTGTGTATGTGTGTGTGTGTGTTGTGTGTGTGTGTGTATGTGTGTGTGTATGTGTGTGTGTTGTGTGTGTGTGTGTGTGTGTGCGTGTGTGTGTGTGTGTGTGTGTGTGTGTGTGTGCATATATGCACCTTCACTCACCTCAATGGAAATGGAAATCCTCCAGCCTTGCATGGCCGAGCCACCGAAGCCACCTTACACATGAGCAACAGCAGCAACACATCCTCCTGCCCACTGCACACTGAGGCTCAGGCCCCTCCTCCCCCCACACCGTGCAAACACCGATGGATTGATAGACACAACAGTACCCATGGCTATACGGGTGAGGGAGAGAAGCTGGTCACCAGGGCAATGGGCAGTGCCCACCATTGCAGGGAGCAGATTATCGAGCACTGGACCTCAGTGTTCAGGCTCCACACTGACCCTTTTATTGACGAGCACGGCCCACTGAGCAAATTGAGTAAGGTGCAGGGGGTGGGGGGCATGGCAGTGAGTGAGTGACCTGTCATGCTCAGCTGCTCAGGGGGCCGTGCTCGTTAAACAAAACCTCAGTCTGGAGCATGTCCATCGAGGCCCAGCGCTCCCCTCAAAGCAAGCGATTGATCATACCATTGCCGTGTACTACAAACGCGGCTGGAGGGGGCCGCTATGGTCGGCCTTCTCATGGGGGAAGTGAGTGGCGGCGGCAGCTCCGGAAAGCACGTGCCACCCGAGGGAAGGTGGTCCACAAAACTGCGGGCCCACTTGCTGGACAGCCGCAGCTCAGGCTTCTTGAAGCTGGGTGAGTAGTTTGAGCCCTTTGTATTTTGGTGCCCAAAGTGGTGGTACTAAAATGGCAGCATCAAAATATCACCTTCACATATAGGACCCGGGGTGGTTTTGGGAGCAATTTTTGTGGAGAAATAAAGGGAAGTATTTTGTCGTCAAATACAGTATATGGGGCATCTTAAGGAGTGGGGTAGCAGATGGTAAATTCTATGAGAAGAAGACTTTAAAAAAAATACTGTTCACAATTCCACTGACACATTAAGGCAATTGAACCCAATCATTGGAGGTGGGATATTTTGATTCCATACCATTGTAAATACATCAGGGAAGACAATAAATAAATGTTCATGTCAATTAATCTTCATATCATTATTTAACTTAACAGGATGAGATCAGGAAAGGCATTAATAAGTGACTATCTCCTACATTAACCCACTCTTAAACTTATAGCCCTGCCACAGTTCAGGGCAAGTCTGTTTTGTCACTTAATACACCAGCTGCTTGTATATCAAGGAAGCAACACAGAAACAAAAATCGAGTGTTTGGGTGTCTGGTGCCTTATGCTTATAGGCCAGCCCCTATTCAAAGGGTTTCTACCAATTGAGCTGTGTTCCCTTTGTAAATATACAACTCTGTAAACATACTTGGTTGTACTCAAAATGTTAAAGCTAAGTACCTAATCCCCCCCCCCAACCTTCCTGCGGTGTTCCCCCCACCTATCATCTCCCACCTTCACCACCCACCCCTCCAGCTTTTGTTCGGACATCTCTCAAGTTCTCCCACACTTTGATGAAGGGCTCAAACCTGAAACGGTGGTGATGTATCTTCACCTTTGCTACATAAAGGCACTGTTTGGCCTGCTGAGTTTCTCCAGCATTTGTGTGTCAACAGAATCCTGTTTCTTACCTAACCATAGCCATGGAAACTACAGCTAATTGTTTATTTTTTTTATTTAAAACATCATTGTACTGTTGAATATGGGGAGAGAAGAGTCATAACTCAGCAAATTCCCAGAAGCAGCAATGCAACAATGATACAAGGGATCCCTGAATTGCATTCATTTGGATAACAGAAGTTCACCCCAATGATATTCACAAACCACTGAAATGTACAGAATAAAATTTGCCATTATGGATTTCATTTGGGATAAAAGAAATAAAGACAAACTGCTAAAGAATCAACAAATTGTCTGTTTTTATTTTTAGAAACTCGCATTGCAGGGCAAAAAGGTTTGAAAACAATCAGTGTGTGCATTAGGTTAGAAATCACAGCCAAGTCCCTCCTTTACTATGTCCTCTCCACTCCCAAGAACATGTGAACTGACCTCTCAGCAGACTCTCTAACTACGATGCATTTTCTCTGATGTGCTGCTTTGTGGGGCCACAGTACACATGGCCATCTCTTACACCAGCTTCTTCAAGAAATCCCTCAGGTGATATCCCACCCACTTAGTCTCTTCTGTCTGTAAGAGTTCACGGCCCTTTCTCCCCTGAACCCCGATCCTTGAATTCAATCCCTTTCCCTGATACTCCCATTTCCTAAATACTTTCCTCATCCATGTGAGAGAAAATGCCTTGCATATGAAGAGCTCGACAGGGGGCACTCTGAGTTGTCTGTTCATGTCTTCATGGAGAGGGCATGGCAAATAATCCCTATGCCATATGTTGGCTGTGATTTCTCATACAATTGATGCAGTGACACCTTATCCAAATCTTCTTGCATGGCTGAAGTGAATACCTAAAAGTAAAACTACAAAAATTATTTATTTCATATGAACCCTGAGACTAAGATTGCCAACAACTATTGAATATTCCATTGGAATGAATATCAGCTTATCATATGGGATTCAAACGGAAAATAGGGTTTCAGTTATAGAAATTCATGATGCAGACAGGCTGTTTTTCTGCAATGCAGGGGGGTGTCTGGTATGATGTAATGGTACTATATCCAAATATGGTTAATTACAGGTAAATCTCATTCATCAATAAAATGATAGAAGCTATTGAAAATGTCATCAAGAATAGTTACTTACCAAGCCCCTATCTATTTGGGTTTCATCTGGACCACACACCTCCAGATTTCATTGGCTCAAACTTGCACCAATGGGCTTTAGAAATCTTGAGGCAAGGTGAGATGGAGTGCCTTTGGCAGCAATGTAATATTTTACCGAATCCGACATTGAAGTAGCCCCTGGTAAAATTGAAGTCAATAGATATCAAAGGAAAATCCCTCCTGAGGGTGAAGTTACACCTCGCATTGGGCAATGATTCCATTTCATGACGAAAGGAGATGCTCGGGACTATTGGGGACTCATTTATAGACTCTTGTGCATTTTATTGATTTTTTAAAAATTTTTAAATTTTCTCTCTGTATTGCACAGTTTGTTTACATTCGTTATCGGTTTACAGTTCTTTTATTATACGTTATGTTCAGTTTTTTTTGCACTATCAATTCTGCCTCGCCAGCAGGAAAAAAGAATCTCAGGGTCATATGTGATGTCATGTATGTACTCTGGCAATAAATCTGAAATCCCCTCCAGTTGTCTGGATGAGTGGAGTGCCAACAACTCAGGATAAAGCAGCCTGCTTGATTGTTATGGCAACACCCTAAACATCCATTCCCTCCACTATTGTTGCTTAGTAGTTGCAAGGGATTCCATCTGCAAAATATACTTCGGTTACATGGCCAGTCTACTCTGACTGGACCTTGCAAGTCTCCTGCATCCATTACAAGGAGGATAAGGGTTGCAAGTGTCTGAGAACAACTTGGCTTGCAGTTCCTTTTCCAAATCACACACTGTTCTTGGAATTACACTTGGAATTATATTGTTTGATCAAAATCCTGGAACTGCCTGCCCAACAATGCTGAAAGAGCATCTTGACTGGGAGAACTTCAGTCATTGGTGGCTTACCATCATCTACTCAATTAGAAATTTACAATGAATGTTGGCCTGATTAGTGATGCCTGGATTTCAAATATAAATTTTTAAAAGGGACATATTCTTTTAGAATTTTTTTAAAACTTAATTTATTTAGACACGCAGCACGGTAACAGGCATTTCAGCCCATGAGTCCGTGCCGCCCAATTTACCCCTCATGAACCTTCGCACCTGGCACATTTTTGAACAGTGGGAGGAAATCCACACAGACACAGGGAGACTGTACAAACTCCTTACAGACAGCGCAGGATTCCGTCCCCGATCCAGTCCTGATCGGTGGCGCTGTAAACCAACCATGCCGCTAATGTTAATATGAGGATTCATTTGGCCATTCCTGAAAAACAACCTTTTGCTTTCCTTTGAATGGCTGCCATGGGATGCTTCACGTCCACATGAAAGAGCAAGAAGGGCTTGGATTTGACATCTTATTCAAATATTGGCACCTCAGTATTGCATTGGACAGCCACCATTGGAAGGGAATGCTACATTTAGTGGTGTGAAGCAAATAGCTGAGGTAGTAATGCAGCATTAATTTACTTAAGCAAATTGGTGGCACACTGTACGTTAGAAGAAATCCTTGCACATCTAAATGCCCGTCTTAATCCATCTCAGATGGGCAAAAGGCTTCTCTGGTGAGCCATCTGCTAACATATTTTCAATTCACATAAGAGTCAATTGTTCAGGTATGTAATATCATTGTGGCTTGACCCTAGGAAGACAGAATAGAAAAGACGAGGGGTGGCATGGTTGGGGTAGCAGTTAGCACAATGTTGTTACAGTGCCAGCAATCAGGACCGAAGTTCGAATCCCATGCTGAGTGTATGTTCTCCCCGTGTCTTCGTGGGCTTTCCCCAAGGACTTCGGTTTCCTCCCACTGTTCAAAAATGAACCGGGGGTTGTAGGTGAATTGGGTGCTGCTGGGCGGCACGGGATCGTGGCCCGGAATGGCTTGTTACTGCGCTGTATGTCTAAATTTAAATTTAAAGGATTAATTTCATTCTTGAATTTTATTTTCTCAGTCTATAACTCTAGAATCTGGAAAAAAAAATGTGACATCAGCAAAGTCCTGTGTGCATAAAGGGGCAAGAAATAATAATCTTACTTTGTCCCTGCAGCCCTCTCTCTCTTTGTTCGGCCTTGAGGATGATAAGCAGCTGCACATTAGTGCAGGGCAAGTCCCTCTGGAACTGATTAAAGTAAATTAGCATTTCCCCTGCTACATGACAAACTGCATGACTATAATTAATGCCAGTCATGTTTTTTGCTCCCAGAACGTTTAAACTGTGTGAAGCATCCACAAATAGCAGTGTAATCAACCTGCTCAGTGTAATTTTAGAAAATGCCTTCTGTGGTACATAATTTCAACAAATGGAAGTTGACATTTCCTGAGCCCTTAAATTCTTCCTTTACTCATATAAACATATAAATAAGCTCCTTATGATTCACTTGGTTTTGTGGGAAATGGAGAGCAATTCTGAAAGTTAGCTTCTAATTAAAATTATATTTACTGTGTGCTCTCAGAGGAAAAGGAAGGAGAACAAACGGTTCTAAACATCCTTGTCTTCGTTGAATTTGCAAATCTGTCCCTTGCTGTTTATTGCAAGCAGCTGGGCCCAGGTTCAACACTGGAAGTAGCTGGAGATGGAGGATACAGCAGACAGATGATATCATGGCAGAAGGGAGAAGGTTTTAGGAAGCCAGCCATTAATGAATGTAAATAAATTTGGATCAAATGTACCAGAGGTTCTGCTGCATTCAATAACATTGAGAATAACAATGCTCCCGTAATGTTAGGTCAAACTTTTCTGCAATAGGGTAAATTTAACATATTTAGAACAATAACTCAGGACCTACTCAATTTTGCATGGACTGTGAATGGTATGGCAACAGATTGGAACATTCATATATCAAAATAATGATTTTCCAATACCTTGTGTTCATTTTTGTAATTTACTGGGTACAGAAAGTTTGGATGGGCTTTTAACCTTGGGGCATGTAATCTCAAAGTAAGCTTTGCTATGGGATACAAATCCTTTTTTGCTGTCGAGTTAATGTTGCAGGCACAGTAAAAAGGGCATCGTATTGGCTGATCCACAATGCCAACAACAAGAGAACAAATGGAGTCCTGCATTCATTTATCAATATTCGCATACCTGGCTGGATGTCCCGCATTGCTTTTGCAAATACACCAGAATGTTTCAGAGCCCCTCACAACAACAGACAAAGTGATAGCCCAGTGACTCAGCGAGGCGAGTTGCTGCCTCTCAGCTCCAGTAACCCAGATTCAATACTGACCTCAGGTGCTGTCTCTTTGGAATTTGCACCTTCCCTCTGACAGTGTCATCTGCAATATCTATCTTATGGGACACAGACAGGCTTTATGTAGAACTCATCATTAAAAAAAAAGAAGCCTCGTCCTGTAAGTGTGCAGGCAGTCTGTAATGGAGTTTATACTCTGCATATTCCTCTTTGGCTTGGCTTCGCGGACGAAGATTTATGGAGGGGGTAAAAAGTCCACGTCAGCTGCAGGCTCGTTTGTGGCTGACAAGTCCGATGCGGGACAGGCAGACACGATTGCAGCGGTTGCAAGGGAAAATTGGTTGGTTGGGGTTGGGTGTTGGGTTTTTCCTCCTTTGCCTTTTGTCAGTGAGGTGGGCTCTGCGGTCTTCTTCAAAGGAGGTTGCTGCCCGCCAAACTGTGAGGCGCCAAGATGCACGGTTTGAGGCGTTATCAGCCCACTGGCGGGGGTCAATGTGGCAGGCACCAAGAGATTTCTTTAGGCAGTCCTTGTACCTTTTCTTTGGTGCACCTCTGTCACGGTGGCCAGTGGAGAGCTCGCCATATAACACGATCTTGGGAAGGCGATGGTCCTCCATTCTGGAGACGTGACCCATCCAGCGCAGCTGGATCTTCAGCAGCGTGGACTCGATGCTGTCGACCTCTGCCATCTCGAGTACTTCGACGTTAGGGGTGTAAGCGCTCCATGGATGTTGTGGATGGAGCGGAGACAACGCTGGTGGAAGCGTTCTAGGAGCCGCAGCTGAGAAGTCTGCACCAGATTTGTGTGCTACCTTATTATTGGTTTTATGGGTGGGAGTTTAATGATAATGAGTTTATTGTCAGGTACATGATATAATGTACATATACCCCAAAATTTCTACTTGCTGCAGCCAAACTTCATGAAAAATATGATAAAAATTAAAAAATATGTAATAAATACAAAAGATAGGTTCCAGATTGCTAACATATAAGACCCACGTTTTTCCCAAAAAATTGGCTCAAAAATATCCCCCTGGGCCGTGTCTTGAGGTTCTAGCTCGGAAATAAGACAAGCACAAGAAGGAATGCAGTTAATGAACTGGCTGCTCTCTTTTATATGGACAGGCAGACCCTGGCTGCCATGTGACCGAGGGCCATAACCCATGCCCCTTCAGGTGCTGATTGGCTGGTTCAGCCTGTTTAACTGCAGCATCGTCGACGGGTGTGGTTTGTGCTGCCCTGGGCACCAATTGGCCCTTTTGTGATCTGTCACCGGCGATTGGCTGGCAGAGCTCATATTGCATTGGCCTATGGGAATGGGCCGCTGATGCCTCGTGCAGCCCAGTTGATTGCCGTGTTCAAACGGCGTCTTCTGTGTCAGCCTGCGGCAACGGCTGCGGGCCACTGCATAGTAGCAAAAGTAGCTACAGTAAATAGCTACTGCCGCCATCTGAACTCCTGACCGTGGATCCTCGCCCCCATTGCCCGCCCATGCAAACTCCTGACTGTGGATTCTCACCTATCTGATCTCCTGACTGTGGAATTTTGCCCTGGTGCCAGCCTATCTGAACTCCCGACTGTGAATTCTCACCCTGACGCCTGCCCACCCAAACTCCTAACTGCAAATCTACATTCAGATGCCCGCCATCTGAGTGACCAATGTCCCAAGCATGAACTTACCAATGAAAATAAAAATATTTTAGGTGCTTTAATATTTATTTGTATTTTTTAAGTTTAGGGCACCTTTATAACATATGCAATAGCTTAATCTGGGCCTGCATTTATCCATAAATACCATAAATACACAAAAAAAATTCATAATATTCCCTGCTGAAATGCGGGGGTCTTATATGTCATGGATCTTATATGCCATCAAATACGGTCATTAATATACACAGTTGCAATCATGCAATAGAAAAAAAATGGTGCAGTTCTTCTGTGATTTTGGAGTTGTCCATAATTTATGTTGCAACAGGAGGTTCAAGTGCCTGATTACCAATGGAAAGAAACTGATCTGGAGGTTCTGGTCTTCAGACTTCTGTGCCTTCTCCTGGAACATCACAGTGAGAAGAGCTTGATAGGGGTCCTTAGCGAAGTTAGCTGCCTTCTTGAGACAACATCTCACATGGATGTCTGTAGTGGATGGTATTTTGAAGCCTATGATGAACCTGGCTTGGTTTGCTACCTTTTGCTTACTGCATTACTCCACCTTTGCACCTGCTTTGGTGTGGTGCCCAATTTTGCTGCTCTCCTGGGAAGTGGTGACTGCCAACCCACACCAATTTTGAAGGTGGGCATAGAAGATTGAATACAGCAGTGTATTTTGTTTACATGGGAGTCATCATAAACAGAAGCAGGTTTTCCAGCCCAACAAAGATGCCAACCTAATATAATCCCCATTGCCTGAATTTACCTCATATCTTTCAAAACCTTTCCTTTTAAATTAATTTTAATCATTCAACCGTACAAGTCCATATAAATTAAATATAATGTACATTTGGATTGGTATCATATCATATAGAAATAATAATACATGGACTCACATTCTAATCTAAACATATCGTGAATAATGTATAGACCTGTCCAAATTATTTTTAAACATTGTTATAATACTTGCCTCCACTACTTCTTCTGGAAGTTTGTTCCAAATGCCCACCACCCTCCATGTGGAAAACCTGTCCCTCAAATTCTTTTAAAAATCCCGCCCCCCCCCCCCCCCCCACACCTCTCTAGATTTGGATTCCCTGACCCTGGGTTAAAGACTATGACTGTCTACCTTATCAGTGTCTCTCAGCCTCCTGCATTCCAGGGAAACAGACCCAGCCTCTCCAATTTCTCTTGATAACTCAAAGCCTCCAGCCCAGGCTAAATTCCTGTGAAGCTTTTCTGCACACTCTCTATGGCAAGGCATGGTTAATCAGCATTTAAAAATGAATGGCCTTGAATCTCTTTGGAGGTTTGGAGAGGCATTAGACTTTGTAGCATCTTGCAGTATTTATAAATAAAAAATACAATGATAAAGGTTGGCAAATAAATTTTTGAGGCAGATTTAATTAATTGACTTTGAATATTTTGTTGTTTTAAATTGTTTCTTCACTAATGCATTTTTAGTTTAAATTAGATAATTTCCCTTTGGCATATTTCTGGTTTCTAACATTGCTATTCGTTTATGTATGAAATTGTTCACTTTTAGCGCAGCAGTCACTAGGCAAGCAGGAAGTTTCCATCAGCTGCTAGAGCCATTATGTGAATGTTCACACTCTTCAAATACAATATGGGGGCAACCTTTACTCTTTGCTTTGCCTCACTAATGTGTTGGGACCTGGACAGCCAGCAGAAATTATTGTGGCCTCTTGGCACTGATCATGGGTCAACAAAAGATTGTTTAAGGTGAAGTCAAAACAAAGAAATTGGAATGACATGTAACACATTGCATGGTCCCCACCCGGTGATGAGGGACCAAGAATTTTACAATCAGAATTTAAAATTATAACTGAAACAGGAAGTCTGCAAACGCTGTGATTGTAGCAAATACACAAAAATGCTGGCAAATCTCAGCTGATCCCACAACATTCACAGCAGGCAATCTATAATCAATGTTTCCAGCCCAAGCAGTGCTTGAATAAAAAGGTGGGAGAAGGGAAGAACGAGCAGGGTGGGGGGGGGTGGGGGCTGGGGAGGTGGGTGGCTGCAGGCCACAGGAGGGAGGAGAGAAGAAGGGCCAGGGGGAGGAGTCCAGGCCATAGGTAGGAGGAGGGATGAAGGAGCAGTGATGAGAGTAGTAAGGGAAGTCCAAGACCCTGATAAATGTTTTTGAACTCAGAAGTGTTGAATTTCAGGATGCTGTATCTTTCACCTGAAGGAAGCAGTGAGAAGAGAGTATGACCAAAATGATGGGGGGTCCTTTATAATGTTGGCAGGCTTTTTGAGGCAGTTCCTTACCTAGATGTCTTCAATGGCCAGGAAGTCAATGCTCATGCCTTTGCTTGAAGCAGGTCCAGACCCTTCGTGAGGCAGGAATTGATCTGCCTCTTAAGGCACTTCATCACGATGGATGTACATGCCACCAGCCAGTAGATATTGATGGCGGATACCTTGCTCTCCTTGGGCGCTGGGATGATGGATTTCCTTCGGAAGTAGGCTGAGAGCTACGACTGTAGCAGCGAGAGGTAGAAAATGTCTGTAGAATCTCCAGCCAGTTAACAGGCATAGGTTTTAAGGACACTGCCTGGGCTGGACAGTTTCTGAGGGTTCACCCTCTTGAAGGTTCTTTTTATGTCGGCCTCAGTGACTGAGAACACAGGAGCCCGTGGGGACTGGTGAACATGCAAGGTTATTTTCTTTTCGAAGTGAGCATAGAAATGGAGCTCCACTGATACTTCCGAGTTACACTTTATCAGAAGTAGTGGTGTGCAAGCCCAGGTACAGCTGCCGAGCTTCTTTCTGACACTGAGACTGATAATAATCTTTGATGTCATAAATGAGTTTCTTTTCACTTCACGTCTATGTTGTTCAAACTTAACACAAACTCTTGCCAGATCATTTACTGACAGCACAGAAATCAAATAGGCTGGATATTAAAGGCAGTTTATTTATTGCTATGGTCCACACATCGTGTATTAGAGACTAGACAATAATTCCATGCTAATTTTGTCATTAAAAAATTGTAAATAATCCCTTAATTTTAACCAAAAATAGACTTTATTCACAATTCAAAATTATTTTATAAAAGGAAAACCATTTCAAGTCTTTTTCCACCATTTCGTATCCATTTCCACTGTTGTTATTTTCCCCTCTGCTGTCTGAGGGGGCTTCCCCTTGATTTGATCCTCTCAATACCTGGTAGCAGAAGGACTCTAGACTGTGGTCCTTCCCCACAGTGTCCAGAGTCAGCTGTGCCAAGCCTCAGTGCGCCCATCTGCACGTACTCCTGCAGCCTGGCATGTGCTAGTTGGCAGTTTTCCCTCACATACATCTCTGTGTGCTGAGAATGCAACAGGCTTCTGGCAGACCAAAGTGCGTCTTTCATTAAGTTGATGAACTTCCAGCAGTTCAGGATGTCTGACTCCTCCTTGAGAGGCATAAGATCATTTTACCCTGTCTTGTTGATGTCATAGGAACCAGAGAACACTGAATAGATATCTAACATTATGGTGCATTAAAAAAGGTTTGAATAACATTGGTTACTTTAAAACAGTGGATTTATGCACAGACTTTTAAGCATTGCATATTTTCTGTTAAATACTTCTGTAGCAGGGTTTGACCTTCACATGGGAAAAGGTTGCTTAGATTATTGTTCAGGTGCATTGGCTTCTCCCTGGATAATATTGCCATGCTGACAATTTTCTGCAGATAAGTTAACCAAATTACCACCAGCACACATGGTCCTCAACCTTTTTCTTTCCACTCACATCCCACTTTAAGTAATCCCTATGCCATCGGTGCACTGTAAGGGATTGCTTATGGTGATGTGTGAGTGGGAAGAGAAGGTTGAGAATCATTTCTCCAGACCCAATTGTTATTGAAATATTTTACTTGAGAAAAATTGTCATTGGCCCATTTCCTTTGGAGTTATGAGACCATGCACATAACGAGTCAATGAAGGACGATTAAAACAGTGGTTTTCAAATTTTTCCTTCCACCCATATCCCACCTTAAGCAATCCCTTACTAATCACGGAGCACCGATGGTATAGGGATTACTTACAGTGATGTGAGTGGAAAGAAAAAGGTTGAGAACCACTGCTGTAGATGGTATGCATACTACCTACAAATTTCACTCCAAATTCAGGGCACCTGTCTCTGCTCCTCCAAGGAACTCCAGAACCAGAAATTTCTGCCACCAGGACAGGCACCTGGGTTAATGTTGCTCATTTAACAACACTTGGTCTTGATGCTGGAGCTCCCCATGCTGCAGGAGTGCCAAGAGTTGGGCAAATATGCTGGTTTTGCTGGCAAGGCCCACATCCCTGAATGCAAAAAAAAAAACATGAACTGAATGAGTTTGGATAATGAATGCAGTGCAACTCCAATTATCCAAAATCCGATTCTCCCAAATCCTTATTTATCCAAAAATAAAATTTAGAGCCGAACTGATCTTACAGGTTGAAAAAAAATTCACTTGACATGAAATTAGAATGATGATTATCCTCGCCTCAGGCGACTCCCTCCCCTCTCTCTTTCTATTTCTTCTTCCTGAACCTCCTTCTCAAACTGCGCGTCGCTGTTTCCCAGCCGCAAGCGGTCAGAAGAATCCCTCATCCCGATGTCACCGTGGGGAGCGGCCTCCCAGCAGAAATGGAGATGTAGGCCTCCTGGCAATGGCAGGGACCTCGGGTTCCTGGGCAGGAGCGGGGCCGCGGTGGGGAAATGTCAGTGATTGGTGGCGGCCAACATTTTTTTGGTGAGAGTTAAACATTATTTTAATGCTTAAAAAGCCTCCCCTTGTTGTTCAAACACTGTTACAAGTGATTTGCTGTTGCGTCTGGGGTGTTTTACAAAAATAATTACCAGTTCTCCAAAAAAAAATGTTCGTCCGTCATAGGCCCGGTCCAGACCATTCAGATAATCGGAGTTGTACTGTAAATGAATGAATGAACAATTTTCAGATCCAAGAAAGTCTTGCTTCCTGCAGCTTCCCAGCTACATAAGACACATAACACATAAAATCATAAAGGAAGAGAAAGTAAAAGAGATAATGACATGAAAGGATGAGGAAAAAAAGTACTTTTTCACAATTGATCATAATGTAAAAGTTGTGCTGAGTTTTTGGTTCTTGTAGATGTTTAGCTGTTCTTTTATATGAATTCATTCAAACATTATGGAGTTTTTTTTTATTCAGGTGATGAAATATTACCAAGGAAAACAATAAAAATAACGGTAAGAATCTTGAAACTCATGGTGATTTAAAATGAAACACTTAATGCTGGTTGCTTATAGACTCTGAGTGCAATCACACTATAATATCAATTCTGTGACTGAATCAATGGTGAGATTACAGTTAATATCTGGTTACATATTCACTAAAGTTTAATTCACTTGCACTCACAATTACATGGACAACCTGCTGCAAAAGGCAAGTGAATTTAAATTGGGTTCATGTAAATGCTGATTACCTGCCACTGCAAAACAGTCAAAAACTGCAGAGGCACAAAAACTGCAGATCCGGAATGTTGAACAAACAAAGAGAAATTCATGGAACTCAGCAGGGCAGACAGCATCCATGGATATAAAATGGTCAAATTCCGCAGGGCAGACAGCATCCATGGATATAAATGGTCAGTCAACCTTTTGGGTTGGGACCCCTTATCTTCATAACTGACCATTCCTCCAGCTTCTCATTGTTTGTTCCTATAATGTTGAGGGATGTATCTCCAGGTGTGACAGGCTGATCTATCCATCTTATTCCATTGGAGAACTCTGAAGTTAAGCTCGCTAGGGCTACTAAGGGGGCTTCAAACTAGTATGTTGGGGGAAGGGGTCCATATAGAGGAGAACAGAAAAGAGAAGGTTTGTCCGCAAATAGAGAAGACCTATAGACAAAGTTTGGGGGTGGAAAGACAGATGATCAAGAAGGAAAAGGATTGGTGCCATGATGGTGGGGGGGGGGGGGGGAGGGTGTAGATAATGGTAATAAATAATAGTTGTCTGTAAAGATGGAGACAAGCGGAAGGTGAGATGTGTGAAATCTCTGAAATGCATTTACTTTAATGCTAGGAGTATTGTAAGGAAAGTGGATGAGCTGAAGGTGTGGATAGACACTTGGCAGTATGACGTGGTGGCGATTAGTGAGACGTGGTTGCAGGAGGAATGTGACTGTCAGCTAAATATTCCGAGATTTTGCTGCTTTAGGTGTGTTAGAATTGGAGGGGTAAGAAGGTGTGGCATTGCTTGTCAGGGAAAATATTACAGCGGTGCTGTTACAAGATAGATTGGAGGGCACGTTAAGGGAGGCAGTATGGGTGGAAAAGGAGAGGTTACAATTATAGGGATGTATTATAGACCACCTAGTGGGGATCAAGAAATAGAGGGAAAAATGTGTAAGGAAATAGCAGAGATTTATAATAAGCATAGAATTGTGTTAGCGGGGGATTTAAATTTTCCTAATATAGATTGGGAAACACATTCTGTGAAGAGGCTGGATGGATTAGAAGTTGTAAAATGTGTGCAGGATAGTTTTTTGCAGCAATATGTTGAGGTACCCACTGGAGAAGGGGCAGTGGTGGATTTACTGTTGGGGAATGAGGTAGGGTAGGTGACTGAGGTGTGTTTTGGGGAGCACTTCAGATCCAGTGATCATAGTACCATTAGTTTCAATATAATTATGGAAATGGATACATCTGATCGGATGATGAAGGTTTTTTGAGTGAGGGAAAGCCAGATTTGATGAAATGAAAAGGGATTTGCAAGGAATGGTTTGGGGCTGATTTGTTTTATGGGAAGGAGGTAGAGGAGAATCATGGAATTACACTGGTACTCAGCAGTTGGAATCTGAGCAGATTTATACCCCATTTCTATCAATCCCTCCACACTGCTCCACGTATCAGGACCTGGCTGCATTATCCTATCCACACACTCAGTGGGGTCAATGAACCAATTCCATCTCTAAAGGACCTTGCTCATCAGATCCTGTCCTGGTCTAGCTGGCCATTGTCAACTACAGGCTGGAGACTGAGAATAAGCCACACTGGATCTCCTCCTCATCAGCCTTCTTGGGGGGGTTCCCCTGGTAGTGATTTATATCCAACAATCAAGAATGGGTCACCTGCCATCTTATGTGCAAAGAAACCAGGCAGCAATGACTGCACCCATGGGCTCATAAAGACTCCATTTCAAATCCCAGACTTTTTCAGGAAGTGCAGGGGCTGTGGGATACAAGGAGAATACCCTCGTGCTCTGTTTCCAGAATGCACACACAGCTCTGTTGTCCTAAGAGGGTCTGCAGCATACGAGATTTCTAGTGGTTGAGAGAAGGAATCTCCACTACGTCCCTGGCTCCCTACACACACTTGTTCAACTACCACAGCCTGGGTGTAGATACACGCCATCAACACTGCAAGGAGCACCAAGCCAACGTGGAGGCTCCAGGCTAAGAAAAGAGCATCAACACAATGAGCCTTCTCACCAGGCCAGTTGTCAGGGCAGAGGTAGACAATTAGCCACAATCTATTAATGTTCAGGCTGGACAAGCAGACAAGGAGAAAAAGGAATAAAGGGTCAATCTGATTGAGCTAGATGGGAAAAGCCAGATGAAGGCACAGGCTTGTTGGATGGAATAACGTGTGCTATAAGATAATTTTCACAAATATGTTTCCAGGATTGAAAGGATCCGTGGGCCCCCCTGGATTACTAGGCACACAGGGTGACCGAGGACCTCCTGGACAACCAGGTAAGCCCCTATCTTTCTCCCCTATCCCTCCCTCCCCCGACCTCCACTGCTCTGTGACAAAGTCAGTTCCGGACCCCTGGACACTGAACGCTCCACCCACAATGCACTGCTTGATTGACAGGTCCGCCAGGGCCCCCAGGACCTCAAGGCCCATTGCAGATCGTAAATGCTACCGGTCAAACTACTCCCACCTGCCCGTATCTCTCCCACCTTCTGTCCGATGCAATATCACAGACTAAATCCTCCCCAGCTCTTCCTCTTATTGTACTTGATATCACCCTGCTTAATTTGAAAGGTCCCGGCCTTAAACTTCAACTGGCCCTTTTCTACACACGAATGCTACCTTGCCCATTGAACTTCCCCCAGTATCTCATTGCTTTCTCAAGATTCCAGTGCTGCTCCAACATTCTGGACGTAGCTCTTCTGCACCCTCTCCAAAGTCTCCACATCCTCCTTGTACTGCGGCAACGAAAACTGCACGCAACACCCCAGCTACACTGTTAAAGTATCCTGATCATTCATACATGACCTATTTTAATTGAACCAGCACAGGGCTGGATAACCTGCAGTTACATGGTATTATATATTTGAACAACAATGACGTTTATACTCGGTTTTCCATGTTTCAGCAGTTCTATTAATTCAACCACGAACTAACTTCACAGCCACTTGACTTTAACACATGTAGCTTTAACCTGATACTTTCTCTATCCCCTTTCTATTCAGAATGCCAGAACCACCAACAAACTGGCTGTCACCTTTGACCTTCATTAGCTGCACTTGTAAGAATCCATCCTTAGTACCATTCCCTGAGTCCCGCTCTATGTCAAGCCCAGGTCATGTGCCTGAAAAATGGACAATTTTGAGCAGAAGATTACCTATTCAGAACCATTTGTTCTTTTCCGCCCTCCTTTTGTCCATTTCCTTGCTGCTTGGATTAAAAGATGGAGAATGACATAAAGAATTTACGCAGTCAACATAAACAGCGTTCATTCAGAAATGATAGAGTTTCATCCAACTGTTTGAGGGGTGACCTGGCTTTGCTTATTGCAAATGAGAACCAAGTGTGGAAAATAAAGGAAAAGCCAATGGGAATACCCTTTATGGTGTGTGGTTGCCTTTGGGAAAGGAAAGCTATGCGGTTCGATAAAGACAAGATTAGTGCCTTCCCTCAGGCACATCATAAGGAGACACTTTTCACTTGGTGCGGTATAATAGCCATCTGGAGAACATGAAAATGCTTCTCAGTTAGCAATGATGAGAATACCTAGGTAAAACTCCTCGCAGGTCTCGGTCATCATCATTTGAATACAGAGGCTAAATGTCCTGAAGATTGTTGCAAAAGAGTTCCCGGAAAATATTTTAGGAGTTTCAGGTGAGATGAAAAATAATCATGAAAATTTGCACAAAAATCTTGAAATGAACTAACATTAGTTCTTTTTTATCAGTTTAGACATAAAGCACGATTACGGGGCCACAGTCACCAGCTACCCCTAATTACACCCAATTGACCTACAACCCCCGGTACGTTTTGAACAGTGGGAGGAAACCGGAGCCCCCAGAGGAAACCCACGCAGAGGGGGGAGGGGGGAAAGAATGTACAAACTCCTTACAGACAGCGTGGGATTCGAACCCCGGCCCCGATCGCTGGCACTGTAATGGCGTTTCGCTAAAACTGCACTAGCCATTACATTTCATTCAAAATGTTATGAGGAATGGCACTGTGTCTATAAATGCTGCTGTACCTATTAAAATAAAGGTAAACATCAAACTGAATTAGTTGTATTGCGTCTTGCAGCTGCAGGAGGTAACTTTTCACAAAATCTTTTTATTTAATTAAACATTTATTTTATTTAGACATACAGCATGGTAACAGGCCATTTCATTCCACCCAATTAACCTACAACCACTAGTATGTTTTGAGTGGTGGGAGGAAACCGGAGCCCCGAGGAAAACCCACACAGACACAGGAAGAACCTACAGACAGCACAGGATTCGAACCCGGATCCCACTTGCTGGTGCTGTAACAGTGTGGCACTAACCGCTACGCCAATCGAGTCACCCATAAATCTCCTTTAAATGATCTAGTTATGAGAGAATCCTGGTGGAACAATGCAAAGCATCTCATAATCATCTTCTTGCACCTCCCTCAAAAGCCAATCTGATATCCTTACCTAAAGGTCTGATTGATTCTGTTTCCGTTACCACTGCTGGTAGTGAGCCCAGCTCATCAATACCTTTTCACTTCAAATAGCTGTTCCTCATGCCTGCTCCACCCTTCTCTCCCCATCATCATCCTTGTGGCTTTCAGCTTAAAACGTCTGGCCCCTGGACCTTCAGCCATCCGGTAATGAGAGATGATTATGCATAGCTCACCATCTCCAGATTTTTGGAGAGGAGGACTTAAGGGTGAGGGAGTCTTCCAAGCATGAGATGCAATAAAAGGCTTTGGAAAGATGGAGAAAAAGAGGCCAGCACCACTGAAGGTAAGTGTGGACCCTGAAATTCTATGGGCCTTTTTTTCTGGCTGAGAAGATGCAATATATTCTAGGAAGTCTGAACTAAAAGCAGCAAATGATGCAAGCACTCAGATCAGACAATAGCTATGGCAATAGCAACAGACTTGATGTTCATCAGGTTTCATTGTAACCTTTCATCATAAGTCATTCTGAAAAGGGTTGAAAAAGAATATGAATATTTCAGCAGACATGGACAAACTTGTGAACAAGCTCAGGTTCATGTATCACTCAAAAGCACCACTGGAAGGGGAAGGCAAAAATATGCCTTCATATGTTATTGCTAAGGCTTGCATGCAGATTGCAATGAGGAACACGGGCATGTAGGATGTTGAAGTCAAATAATGTTTTGTTTGTACCCACTAAACGTTCTGATAAGCTCTGTAGTGATAGAATGCTAGAACTACTAGAGGGAGTCAGCAACTAGGTTGTTGCAGCTGCAGTTGGATTCAAGATGGATGCCTCTACACAGTCCTGAGTGAGTTCTTTAGCTAATAAAGTATAGTTTAAAAGTTTAAAAGAGCCCAAGTTTCTTTATTACAATAAAAGAAGCATCATAAGCTCTACTGTTTACTTTATTGCTTATGAAGACAAGCATGGTAAATGCCCTTTCACTGTCCTATTTACCTGTGCCGCCACATTCAGAGACACATGGAGTAACTCACCAACATCTTTCTGTCCATCAACACAACCGAGGATTCTACCATTTACACTATATGTCCTAACAATACAGTATGTGACTTTCTATCATGTATAAGGTAACACATGTCTGGATGAAATGAGAGTTTATTGTTTTGTGTGTGTGTGTGTGTGTGTGTGTGTGTGTGTGTGTGTGTGTGTGTGTGTGTGTGTGTGCGTGCGTGCGTGCGTGCGTGCGTGCGTGCGTGCGTGCGTGCGTGCGTGCGTGCGTGCGTGCGTGCGTGCGTGCGTGTGTGTGTGTGTGTGTGTGTGTGTGTGTGTGAGAGAGAGAGAGAGAGAGAGAGACAGAGTCTACGCTGGTTTGCATGCGCGTGTGCATTGTCAAGAGAAACGCTATTTTGTCTTGTCATATTTGCACAATCAGATGATAATGAACTTGAACTTAAACTCAGGAACTTTTGTTGCAATTTCATGACCCAATCAGCCTCATCTTAGAATTGAAAACCCTGACATTCATAGTCCTGAGTATTTTGAGAAAGGATACGTCTGAGTGTGGTAGTTGCTGGGCAATCTCTTTGTTCTCTGCCATGTGAAATGATACAAGAATCCTCCTCAACCACCTTTTTACCTGAGTCACATTCAGATGAAGAGGCACCGTGAACATGGCCTTGGTGTGCCAATTCCAGGGAACAAGGAGGTAGAGGCATCAATCATGTTCATGGTGTGAAAAGTAGCCAAAGTGCTGTTTCTGCTGAAGGTAATGAGCAGCTAATAATGGCTGTCCAGAGAAAGCAGATGCGAGACTTGTGGGAGAGAAGGTGGTGGGGTTGGGGGGGGGGGGGGGGTGGCGTTGGTGTCTGTTAGAATACAAAGGAAGGTCAGTTCCTGCAAGAGATTGCAGACAAGGCCAACTTGATAAAAAATCGTGAAAGAACAGGGATATGTGACAAAGCATCATACCAAATAAAGATGAGAATAAATAAAGGTAGGGAGTAGTAAAATAAGGGTAGTGGGAGAAGTAAACAAAGGTGAGCTTTGTTAAATTAACATATCAATTACTCAGTTAACTAACCAATTAAACTAATGGAGGAGTGGTTATTAACACAAATAAAAAAGGTTTGCCTTTCTGAAGGACACCCACTCTTGCAAAAATGTTGAATAAAAAGGTTATTCACTTCTGACTCTGCAAAATTATTTAATCAGTGAGCTGTGTTTCTCACAATAGGAGACAAAGATATAGTGATGACATTTAGGGCCTGAGCCCTTCAAGGAAAAAGCAGAATGCAGCATTTATTTTCATAAAGCTTAGCTTGTGGCTAACGGAAGTAAAAGAATTTTCAAAGGCCAAGACCCATACCTTGAATCACGCTTACAATCCATTGAACAGCATTGATGCTCACCTCTCTACGCAAACAGGCTACAGCAGGCAGGGGAAGCCTCTTCAAAATCCTCCAAATTCACTGGCCAGGTGAGGGAACACTGAGACCGACTATGCTGTTGCTCTTGAATGGATTACCTCATCCGTATGCCCAACATCAGATCCCCAAGAAAATAACATCACTTTCTACGCTGGAATAGGGAAAATATTCTTGAAAAAATGCAGCATCCAAAGGAAGGGGTGGGAACATGTGACCGATTTTAGTAACTGAAGCAAACATTGTATCAAATACTAAAGTTGAGTTTCTGTTTCCCTTTTATTCCATAAAATTGCATTTAATGATGCCAAATAATTGCAAAAATACACCAATGTTTCATAAAAATGAAATAATACTCAAAAGCATTGCAGTGGGTTACGACTGGGATACCTGATGAAGAATAAATCTGAATTTAAAGGGAGGTGTTTTACAGTTGATCACTTTCAGTTTTATTAGAATGGTAAAGGAAGCTTTCTGCCATTCAGAGTGGTTAAAGTATTGATCTGACAAGCCACTGAGTCTATAGCCTCATTTAAACTTCAGCACCTGGGTCACCCTCCTGGTTTTCATTTTCCACTGGTCCCTTAACCAGTTAATTCTCTGTTAATTCCTGGAACAAGGTGCCTGTGGAAAAGGAGCTATAGAAACAGTTTTTTTTTGAGTAATTTTATGGGCTGTAAATTGGACCTATGTGTACATATTCTTTGTGCATAAAACCAACTTTTATCAAGTTGTATCACATTAGCAGATCAAATCATCCTTATTGGGAAATTGACCTGCACACACTGTGTGCATTTAACCTCAATGTATCTGACTCTAAGCAGGCATCACTTGCATAGATGATAACATTAATTTGTGCACATTGACCATTATTATTACCGAAGTAAAGTTAGGCATCAACGTGCATCTTATGAACCTTTTTTAGAAGTCTCAAACAAAACAAGGAGCGAATTCCACAGCAGATCAGAAAATTAATATGAATTAAAGCGTCCCGAATGTGATGTTGAAATATGACTCATTTTCCAATCCTCACTAGATATGCACAAGCATCACACCTTTACAGCATTTTCATGATATGCCAGATGTGATCACTGCCGATTTGGTCAGTCCTCACTTTGAAGGGACATATGCACATTTGTGGCAGAGAACACAACTGGCTCGTGGCATTACTGTCTGGTACAGAGGTGGCAATGCTCAGGACAAGAAAAAACTCCAGAGGGTTGTTAACTCAGCCTGTGACATCATCGACACCAGACTTCACTCCATCAAGGACATCAACATGATCCTCAGGGACGCCCAGCACCCAGGGCATTCCCTCTTCACTCTGCTACCATCAGGAGAAAGGTACAGAAGATGACTACTCAGCGGCACAAGGACAGCTTCTTCCCCACTGCCATCAGAATCCTGAATGATCAATGAACCAAAGTCACTGCCATTCTTTGACTTTTCAATCATTATTTTTATTTAATTTTGGAAGGTGGTTTAGATAGGTTGTGATGCTTCTGCAAAACAAGGAATTTTGTGGCTTGTTCATGACAATAAGTTCTGATTCTGATCCTAAACTTGATTGCCCAGGAGATGGCGGCATGCACTGAAGCTTATCCAGTCAAGTGGCATGCACCTGTCCCCATATTTTTCCTTCTCCTTCATGGCGATCATTTCTGCTGCTGGCCTTCTCCTTCTACGTAGAGCCATTCTTTATTCTGATTACCTTCCCACCAGTCAGCTTGGCAATAGAAATGGCAGGTGCGAACACTGCACACAGTTCCCAAGTGGAACCGCAGGGGTACCATCTTAGCCAAGTTAATTGGTGTGAAAATTGCAGCAAGGCTACTTTTACCATATGATTAATGTTGGTCTCCTTTCTTGGGGAAGGATTGACTGCCTTTTAAGGCAATGCGCAGGAGGTTGATTCCGGAGATGAGGGGTTTAGCCTATGAGGAGAGATCAAATCACATGGGACTCTAATCACTGAAATTCAGAAGGATGAGGGAGGAACTAACAGAAACGTAAAAAAAATGAAAGGGCTAGTTAAGATTGAGGCAGGAAAGTTGTTTGCATAGGTAAGTGAGACAGGAACTAGGGGAGCTGACCTCATGAATTGGAGAAGAAGATTTAAGATGGAGGTGAGGGGAAAATGCTTTGTCCAGTGTATTGTGAGATTTAAGTCAATGTATTGTTTGGTGGGTTCACAAAGAAACGAGTCCAGACACAGGCTAATAAACAAAGGATGATCTTTATTGAACACACGGGGAAACCATAATAGGGAAGTCACAAATTAATTCTTGATATTAAAATGATACAGACATTCAAAGCAATATATGCATTCACATGAGATACACAGATCACCAATACCAGTGGTCGCCTTTTCTCTCTTTAATACACGTGCTGTAACATACGGTTACTAGCACACTCTTATAAGACAGGGATCTCAACACACTCCCGAATCCCTGTACCAATGGGGTGCAGCTCAATGTTAAGTATTCCCATGGGCAGATGTCTCCAGTGTTTCCTTTGAGTTGGTCCAGTTAACAAGGTTGTCCATTGTCCCCAGCTCTGTTTGTACTAGTAATTGAGCTGCTGATGGGAGCTATTATTTTTTTTAAACTTTATTTATTCGTTCAAAATACAGATAGTAAATAACATACACAACAATGAACCATAAACATGAACGTTATATTTTATAGAATAAAAAGAAAAGAAAAGAAAAGAAAAGAACCCCCCCCCCCCCTTCAGCCAGCTCTCCTTAGGAGAGCCATAAAGAGAGGAAAAAAAATTAAGGAAAAATTAAACATACATATTAAGATCTAATCAACTTAAATCAAAATGTAAATATTCTGAATATAACAACCACTTACTAATAAAAAAACTATAGTTATCACGCGAAACATATGTAATTTTTTCAATTATTAAACAATACTTCATCTCATTATGCCATCTATTAATATCAATCATATTTGTATCTTTCCATGTGCTAGCAATACATTTTTTCGCTACAGATAATGCTAAATATACAAAAGCAAGTTGAAATTTATCTAATCCCAAACCTTTCAGAGGTTGCAAACTGTCCAATAAAAATACTGTCGGATCTAAAGGTATTTTAATCTTATACAGGTATTCTAAAAACAATTGAATTTTCTTCCAGAAAGATTATATATATATATATATATATATATATACAAGACCAGACAGCATGAAAAAAAGTTGCAACAGAATTATCACATCAAAAACACAAATCTGATTCATGAAAACCATACTTTTTTTAGTTTTTCAGGTGTTAACTATAATTGATGTTAAAAATTATAATTAATCATTGCATAGCGTGCATTTATCAGTATAGTTACGCTATCATAACAAATATCTAACCAATCATCCTTGGAAAAAATAAAACCAATATCCACTTCCCATTTACCTTTGGATTTATCCCAACCCTTTTTATCCATACCATCCTATAATACTTAATACATAGATGAAATATAACCCTTCTCTGGTACCTTCATAAGAAAAATCTCAAATTCAGTCATTTCAAGTAAAATCATATCTCTACCAAACACATGTTTTACCAAAGATCGAATTTGACAATAAAGAAACAAAGAATTCTTATCAATATCATAGCTGTCCCTCATCTTTATGCTTAATCGGATTGTTTAAACCTCGAACATCAAATGTAGCAAACCTCAACTTTGACATATCTACTAATATTAGTAAAGACCAATAATATCTTTATATGAAAACTCAAATCAACGTATATAGGCCCTCCAATAGGAGAAAAAAAATCACAAATTAAAAGCTAGATAAAATGAAAATAAAAAAATAATTTAAAAAAAATTCTTAAAACTACCAAAAGGTAGTAATCCCTAAACAAAATTTGAGTGTGGATCACTCACCAGTGGCTGATGACTAATAGAACCTAGAACAAATCTCTCCCTCCCCAGCTGAACAAAAAATAATCTCGAAATATCATAATAACATGTAAAGTAAAATAAGAATAAGAAGATTCTTCTATTCATCCAAGAAATTCCAAACTCGGAGATCCCATTTCAAAAGAAGTTGGAATCTTTCCATTCCCGTTTTTCTCATTTCTGCCATTTCTTCCGTTTCCAGAACAACCAGATTTTTCTTTAGGAGACAATGGTGGACTGCGTCTTTGTCCTCTTATATCTGGCAATGAATCAGCAAAAATCATTGCTTCATGATCATTCTCAAAAAACCGAGATTGATAGTTTCCATGAAACACCTTCAGCACTGCCGGATAGCGAAAAGTAGACTTATAACCTTTACGCCACAAAACTTCTTTAACTGGATTAAATCGACGTCGACGTTGAATGACCGCTTGACTCAAATCAGGATTTTAAAAAACTCTGCTATTCTGAATCAATAACGGAATTTGTCGTTTTCTCGCATTTTGCACTGCAAGTCAAAGTATTGCTTCTCTATCCAAATAATTCAAACATCGAATTATTACAGATCTCACTGGTTGACCAGGTGAAGGTGTTCTTCTTAAAACTCTATGAGCTCTTTCCAGTACCAAGCCTTCAGAAAAAAATTCTTGCCCTAATACTTGTGGGATCCAGTCTTTAAAAAAACAAAGAGGATCTTGTTCTTCCATACCTTCTGGCAAACCAACAATTTTCACATTATTCCTTCTACTTTGATTCTCCAAATAGTCTATTTTCCTCTCCAGCTCCTCCTCACATTCTCGCAATTCTAAAACGGATTTTTCAACCTTCAACACTTTTTCTGTATTAGAAGCCACTTGCTGCCTACATTCCAAAAAAGCAGACTGAAATTTTTTTAAATCTTCACAAGATGCTTCCACACGTGCTTTAACTGTATTGAATTCTGAACTTGTACTAACATTCTTTTGAGCCAGCTCTTGCATTATAGGCTGAATGACAGCATTTAACTGCTTATATTGTAGCTCAGAAAAGCTCAGCCCTGCTTTCTCTGATGTAGTGGGAGAACCAGGTAACTACAGCTCCTGCTGCAATGCAACAAAAGGCATTTTAACAGTTTTACTGCGAGTCTGGACTCCCAGCGACGGCAGCCTGACTTCCTCAGGGGGTCGACGCTGGCCTCGCCCTGCAGCTCAATGTTTTTCCACAAAATCACAGATGAGATCGATATCTTCAGGTTGGAGTGTTGTCTGAAGCATTTCAGACAATGGAGTCGTCTTCCTGCATGCTCCCTCCATTAAAATCAAAAGGCTGCCAGAATCGGGATCCACTTCTTTGGAACACACACCTTCCTCCAGAGAATGGGTAATTCCAGTGCTATCTTTCACTTGGTGAGTAGTAGACATTTTCTTTTTCAGCTCCCACAGGCAGTCTTTGTGGTTTAGGCCCTAAGGAAGTTAAACCTGAAGCTGTAGCAAGTTGTTTAGGCCCCAAATCTTCAACACTTCGAAAATATAACTTCTGCATTTGAGGTTTAATCTTCTTACCATTAATGGCCATAACAGTACCTTAATACTTTAAACTAAAATTTAAAAAGTTTAAACTTGAAAACAAAGGGTTAAAAACGGGTACTTAAAAGTCCAGCCAGAGAGGTCGAGATCTCACGTCCAGACTCTACGCCATCTTGCCACGTCCCCTGGTGGGAGCTATTCGGCAGGATACAGACATAAAGGGGTTCAAGTTGAGCCAGGTGGAACACAAAATCAAACTTTTTGCACATTTGACAGACCCTGAGAGGGTCGTTGGCCAGGCTGAGGACCACACTGGGAAGGTCTCGGGGTATAAAGTATATCTGGGCAAAAGTGAGGTTATGCCTTTGGCAAACGGGGATTATAGACAATATTAACAGAGAAGTCCATTTAAATGGGCGCAAGAAGACATTATATATCTGCGGATAATAATTGACAAAAATTTGTGCAATTTAGACAAACTTTGCTAAATCCCTTTGCTCTGGAAGATTGTGGAGGACTTTGCTAGATTCTGCCTCTAACGCTGGTGGGAAGAGTTAACTGTGTCAGAATGAAGATGATGCCAAGACTCCAGTATCTTTTTCAATTGTTACCCATTCTGTTGCCCCAGGGCTTTTTTAAGACCCTCAACAAATGCTTCAGGAGGTTCCTGTGGAGCAGTAAGGTGGGTAGATTCTCATGGAAAAGTTGACGTGGGTCTATAATTTGGGGAATTTAAAATTATCTGATATTTTAAAAATATTATTAAACAGCCTGGGCAAGGTTATTTGCCTCACTCTTTGAGGAGGGGCCCTCCTGGGCACAAATAAGACTACATGTGGTCAGTGAAAAGATAGCAGGAAAGTTTATATACAAATGGGACACTGAATTAATTTCAAAGAGAACAGATAGCCCCACACTAAAGCATGTACTTCAGATGTGGCAAAGAGTAAATCAATGTATTGGATTTAAGGTGGGGGTTATCTCCCAAAACTCCTTTGACCCAGGACAACTTCATACCCTTGACTCTGGGTAATAAGTTCCTGGACACCTGGTGCCAGAAGGGATCAGGCATCTCGAGGATTGTTACAAACAAAGGCAGCTCATGTCATTCGAGCAGCTGAGGAACAAATACAATTTGTCTAATAGAACATTCTTCTGCCATCTGCAAATAAGATCTTTCTTAAGGGAAAAATTGGGATCATCTATGACCCTACCTAGATGTAGTAATGTGGAGATTCTAATTTGGCAGGAGAATCTCTAAGATGCATTACATATTCCAAAGTGAGGGCCTGAAGATGGGCTTACACAGATCGAGGGAGCGAAGGGAGTCAGACTTGGGCACAACAATCAATGAAGAGTGGTGCTTGGACAGCTTGACTGGAATCATCAATGCCAGGTACAGGATGGTGTAAAACAATTTCTGGCATGAGCTGTAGCTCACACCACAAAATGACATCAATCAAAGCCATAAATTTCAGAAATGTGCTTTAGGTGTGGTGTGGAGATTGGAAACATGTCAACTCCACCTGGTTATGTACAAAGGTGAGACCCTACTGGGAGGACCTTGAGGACTTTCTTAAAAAAATTACAAAAGTGGATTTTCCACAGGATCTGGAGTTGTATCTTCTGGGAGATATTGGTGATGTGAGATTTAGAGTGTCCAAATACCAAATCCAGTTCATGAAGGTCATCCTGTCAGTAGCAAGAAGTGTACAGTGATTTAGTGGAAGTCTGACTCCCAACTAAATACCACACAATGGAATATGGAAATGCAGAGTTGTGTTCCCCTGAAGACAGGCAGCAAGTAAATTTACTTTTAAATTTAATTTTAATTTTAAAATATGTATATTTCAAAATGTGAGGCAGACAAGGTTAGCACCTCAGTCATCACATGGGATTGTAATATTATGGCACATGTTAGAGAATAGGCAGGATGAGGCATCTGGGGATAACTCATGCTGCTGATGTGAGAGAAGTGGAGGGGAAAATAGCACTTCAGATTCGGGTCAGATTCAACTTCTCAATATCCATCGCTTTGAACTTGACCAAGTTAAATTCCTTCTGCCATTCTTTTCTTAGTTGAACTTGATCCTATTGGAACCTTTGTCCTCCTCCCTTACTTTCTGCAATTCCACCAATCTTGGTGTCATCCTCAAACCTACTCATCATGCCACCTACATTCTCATCCAAAACGACAGGGCTCAGGGGAGTCTCGTAAAGCAGAAGGAGCTGGGATACAAGTACATTGTTCCCCGAAAGGGGCAATACACATAGTGAAGAAGGTGAAAGGCATGGCTGCCTTCATCAGATGGTACACTGTGGGCAAGAGTCAGGATGTCAGGGTACAGCTGTATGTGAGACCGCACCTGGAATATTGTGGTAACCATACAATAAGAACAACTAGAGAGGGTGCAGAAAAGATTCACAAGGATATTGCTTGAATGAATAGGCTTGAATTGGACAGATAGGCTGGGAAAAGTGATGCTGCAGTGAAGGAGGCTGAGTGGTGTCTTCATATGGATTCTCCACCTTTAATGGAGGGGCAGCGTTCCACCACCGAGTGGTGCTGCTGCACTCCTGTTTGGAGGACACATTACCTGCCAATCAAGGTCAAAGACTTGCCCCAAACCATCAAGATGACCCTTCCAACTGGCCCAGATGAATCACCTCAGTTCACTCCTGCTGAGCCCCTGCACTTGGCTTTGAGTAACCAACCACACTGACCCTTATGATTGGCCCCCCAGCTTTTCCCCCAGATCTATAAAGGACCATGTGCCTCTTTGTTCTGCCTGTTTGGACTCCTCGTGGCATATATCACCTTCTGTACTGAGTTGGGGTGAATCTCGAGGCTAGGTAGCAGAGCCATGTCCATACTGGTCAAAGGGTGGGGGCACGTAATATCACCTTGATCTGATTGTTGAATGTGTATACCTTTGTAACTTCCCCAGTTTCTGTCGGTTTCCCCCTCGTCATCCAAAAATGTATATTTACCCCCTGTGTATTGTGTATGTGTATGTGTAGAAGTTTGCTTGACATATCGACCGTGTTGTCTCAATTCCATCCCTGAAATAAATGTGTCCTTTGTACCTGCACTTTGGTCTGGTTCTTAACCTGTGGACCCACATGAACCCAAACAACACCACTTGATCCATTCTGTCCTTTTCCTCCAGAAGGGGAGATTAAAATGAGAGGACAAGTTTTGGTTGAGAGGGAAAAAAAATTGGAGTGGACCAGAGAGGCAGATTGTTCACAACAGAGAGTACTGGATACCTAGAATTAGCTGTCAGAGGTGGTTCCAATGACAATGTATAAAAAGTCTGTGGATAGGAAAGATTCAGAGGGATATGGGCCAATGCAGGCAAATGGGACCAGCAGACCAGGTCAGGATGGCATTTTGGTTGGCGTTGATGAGATGGTTTGAGGGGCCTGTTTATTCTGATTCTCCAGTCTTTGTTTTACAACTTAATTTTACACCAGCCATATCAACCTTAACAAACTTGTGACTTTCTCATCTATGCTGCTCAGGTGCTCAAAAGAAATGTACTTTCTATGCATTTTTTTTCTGTTTTTAAGAGCATAAATCACCTGAAACCTAAAACTAACCTCCAGCAGTACCCCCATCAAAGGTTTAAAACATTGATAATTATGGAGGTAGGTCATCTGGACGTGGTTCTCTTACCTTTGAAATTGGTTGCATTCTTACTGGTTGAATGATGACTACCAACCCTTAACTGCTAATGAGCAGAGTCACCCCAGGCCTTTCAAGTATGCCACTGTCAATTGTAATGTTTGGTTGTTTAACTTTTCAGCAGGCTCCAGCCTCATGACCAGCAGCAAACTGTAGGGAAGGGAGGTTCATATCCTCGGTCATCTTTTGAGACCTATTTTCGATGCAAGGCTGGCTCATTTCCCAGCATCAGAGCCATCCAAGTGTAACTTCCACTGTGCAGAGTTGGGGTGGGAGGGACTTAGACTAGAACTAGCCCATTCATGAAAGCACTGAATAAATTTCATTTGCAGAAATTAAAGAAAGGTGGTGGTATGGCTTTTCATAGATTTTATTAATGGGCCGTTAATATTTGATAATTTAATGGCTGTATTATTCTGACCATCCTGAATGCTCTCATTGGACAGGTTTGGGATTGAAATCCATACAGAGGTATTCATTCACTTCCTTATTGGGAGCTGCTCTTCCTTTTCCAATTTTGAAGATTAGTAGATATACCTTTAACCCAATACTTAAACATACATTACGGATCTGGTTTCAATTTCGCAAATTTTTTGATTTAATAAAGTTTAGTTTATCAAGTACTATTTATCACAACTATATTTTTTCATCATCTATAATGGATCAAGCCTTTTCTTTATGGAAAAACAAAGAAATTGTCTATTTTTCAGATCTGTTTATAGATGAATATTTAATTTATTTTGATATAATATCTAACAAATATAATATACCGAAGTCACATTTTTTTAGATATTTCCAAGTTAAAAGTTTTTAAGATATTTCCTAACTTTCATGTATCATATCAATCTGATTTGGTTGACACTCTTTCTCATTTGAATCCTTCCCATCAGGGTTTAACAGGTAATATTTACAATAATTTATTAAAATTGGAATCAATCTCTAATGAGAAAATAAGAGGAGACTGGGAATTGGAAGTTCAGTCACTTCTCCCAGAGGAACTTTTGGAAAAGATTTCTGGAATGGTTAATACCTCTTCATTATGTGCCTGACATGCATTTATTCAGTTTAAAGTGGTACACCGGGTTCATAAGTCGAAAAGCAATTTGGCCCATATCTTTCCTAATGTTAGTCCTAGGTGTGATAGATGTAAATCACAAGTGGCCACACTAATACACATGTTTTGGTCTTGCTCTGCATTGGAGAAGTATTGGATGGATATTTTCAAGATTTTGTCAATTATACTGGGTATTAGATTGCAACTAACCCATTGACTGCTATTTTTGGAATTGTAGATCCAGAGATGGGTTGGGTTCCTTCTTCTGCACATTGGATTGGAGCATTTACTGCACTGTTGGCCAGAAGAGCCATTTTATTTAAATGGGAAGATCCTACTTTGATGCAATGGTTCTCTCAAGTTATGTCATGTTTGAGTTTAGAAAAAAATAGAAGTTGCACTTTTGATACCCTCTGTAAAGTTTGAAAAGATTTGGCGTCCTTTTATAAACTATTTTCGAATGAGTTAATTGGTATTTTGACTTCACCTTCCAGACTGTTTTGGATTTCTGTTGGGTTTTTTTTACTTCCAAAGACCAGATAAATAGTTGTACTGATCAGTTGTAGTGAACTCTCAGTTTAGGCTTCCCAGCCCTTTTGTTGTTGTTGTTGCTGTGTTTTGTTTATTTTGGTAGGTCCGGTGGGGTTTTAATAACATTTTTTTTTCTCCTTTTTGAATATTCCAAATTGAGTAGAATGGGATAATATTGTTCAAAATGTTATAATGTTGCCTGTTGTATTATGTATTGTAATATATCGATGTTTCTGTTTTTACTATTCAATTCTGTATTCGATTCTCCTCATGTATTGTTTACTCTAATATGTTTAATAAAAAGATTGAAGAAGAAAGATTGAAAATACTGAAATAACTTTGATAGCTGTGGCTATCGGCCCTGTGGCCGAGCTGCCTCTCAAAGTACAATGAATATTTTCAACATTCAGAAATATTCAATATAAAATATATCCAAGCTACTTTATAGATAGAATTGAATATACTTTAGTAACAATAAAATAACATTGAAAACCTCAAATAATCGAAAAGTTGCCTTTCTCCCTCACAAATTGTCTTTCCTCTCCCTTCAACTCTTGCCACAGGTTGTTCTGAGTGATTCCCCAGCATAAATGCAAGGGGTGGGGGGGGGGGGTCATTGCAAGTTTACCCTCTATCACTGCACAGCTTGAGGAGCCCTTTATTGGTGTGTGAACAATCACCAGATAGCTTAGCCTATCTCTACTCATGCATTCATACATAGGAATCTCAAATATAATGGCATTCATTCAGAAAAATGCTGATTGCTTGCAGATTCTGCGTCCTTAGCTCCAGTCGTGACATATCCTGCTCCAGGCCGGTTAGAACTTCCTCCTGGTTTAATCACTGCTTTCAAAGTAAAATGAAACAACATTTAAAAAAAGTACATTGATCTGACCTTTTGATCATGCAGGCATATGATTAAAAATTAGAGCACAAAATAATCACCAGTAAAAATGATAGTTCTCCATCTACCATGAGACCAGATCCCAGCATTCAGTCTTGCTGTAATTGAGACATTAAAATGTTGGCTCCAACAACAATCATGTCAAATGAATGAGAGTGGAAATCCAAACCAAACCAAAGGTCTCATTTCAATTAGGCACAGAGATATCATATTTCATAAATGTGGAGCTATTAATGCCAACACTTTATTTTGAGATGTGTAAACCAGTGTCATGGGATTCAGGAATTAAGCTTAGTTTCATTCGGCTTTCTTCATATATGGGTGCCTTCACTTTGCCAAATTTCCAAATGTTGAAAAGGATTTTGAGAAGGAATTCAATGTACGTTAAAGTTTTGTTCATATTTAATATGATCCACTTTTCAAGCCAAAGCAACACAAACCATTACAAAACATTAATCACTCTCATAGAGAAAGAACAGCAAATTCTACAACAGTCAATTGACAAACCAGCAACCAAAACATTTCCCATTTAACTAATGGTGATTCAAACCATCTTTTTTAATCATTAAAGATTGGATACCTTGCTTAAAGGCACTTGATTGAAAATCTGTGTACTAACAATTGAATGGTGATAGATTATCTATCCCAATGGAACGTCCAGAAACCATGTCCTCCGATTGATCTGGAGGACCTCGAATATAATAAGATGATGACTGATCAGATTTTGGGTTCAAATCCATTTTCCCACCTGTTCTCCATTACTCCTAATTCCCACCATGGCCTCCATCCACCAATCAGTCATCAGAAATATGTCTATCTGGGACTTGAATACCATTAGCTTCCACAGCTTTCTGGGGTGGAGAGTTCCAGAG
This sequence comes from Narcine bancroftii, assembly GCF_036971445.1. Taxonomy (NCBI): domain Eukaryota; kingdom Metazoa; phylum Chordata; class Chondrichthyes; order Torpediniformes; family Narcinidae; genus Narcine; species Narcine bancroftii. The sequence goes on along the minus strand of NW_027211970.1, from coordinate 340,917 downwards.
ATTCATAACTCTCTCCCCCCCCCCCACCCCAAGAGAAGAATTTCCTAGTCATCTTCAACTTAGATGGGAGACCTCTGATTCTGAAACATTGTCCTTGATTCATCCCCTGAGTGAGGTTGCCAAGCACCCTCATAATCTTAAATATTTCAATAAGACCAATCCTGTGAATTTCAATCCTAGCTGCTCAACCCATCCTTAAAAATCAATCCATTCATCACAGAATTGGAACCAGGAAGCATTCACTTATATAGCGTTGATTACCTGTCACTTATGAGGAATACATAAAATTGTTGGAGAAACTCAGCAGGTCCCGCAGCATCTGTAGGAAGTAAAGGGTAACCACCGTATCAGGCCTGAGGCCTTCATCAAAGAGCAAAAAGCAGGCAGCTGCCTGAATAAAAAGCTAGGGAAGGAGAGGAAATGAGAGGAGAAAGGAAGGAGCAGGAGGGAGGAATATAGACTAACAGGAAAGAAGTCATGGGAAGACGTAGGTGGGAAGGCAGCAGATTTCAAAAAAGCTGTAAAGTGAAGAGGGTGGGTAGCTTTCTGAAAGGAGATGGAAGGAAAGGGGTACGAAAGGAGAGAGGGACAGGGTAAAAGAGACTCAGGGAAAGGTGTTAATGCTGACTGGTTGGACAGGGCACAGGCAGACTATTAGGTGTTGTTCCTCCAAATTGTAAGTAGGCCTTGGGTGGACAGTGCATGAGGCCATGGACAGACATATCGGTGTGGGAAGAGTATGTGGAATTAAAAGAGTTAGCCACTGGGAGTTTCCTGTTATTGTGATGGACAGAGTGAAGGTGCTCAACTAAATGATCTCCCAGTCTGCATCCAGTCTCTCCAATGTAGTGGAAGCCTCCATGTGAGCACCAGACTCCTGTAGCTACACAGGGAAGTGTTGCTTCACTCTGAAGGACTGGTTAGTGCCATAATGGTGTGAAGGAGGAGATGTGGGTGTAAATTTAGCATTTAGCATTCACAGGGGTGGATACAGAGGGGCGATGGGTTCATGTACTGCCCCTGGGCACTCGCCAACTAGTTGCCATTAACATCATAGAGCATAGAACAATACAGCACAGTACAGGCCTTTTGGCCCTCGATGTTATATAACCATATAACCATATAACCACTTACAGCACAGAACAGGCCAGTTCGGCCCTACTAGTCCATGCCGTAGCAAATCCCCACCCTCCTAGTCCCACTGACCAGCACCCGGTCCATACCGCTCTAGTCCCCTCTTATCCATGTAACGATCCAGTCTTTCCTTAAATGTAACCAATGATCCCGCCTCGACCACGTCTGCCAGAAGCTCATTCCACATCCCCACCACCCTCTGCATAAAGAAATTTCCCCTCATGTTCCCCTTATAATTTTCCCCCTTCAATCTTAAACCATGTCCTCTAGTTTGAATCTCCCCTTTTCTTAATTGAAAAAGCCTATCCACATTTACTCTGTCTGTCCCTTTTAAAATCTTAAACACCTCTATCAAGTCCCCTCTCAATCTTCTACGCTGCAGAGAAAAAAGCCCCAGTCGGCACAACCTTTCCCTGTAACTCAGACCCTGAAATCCTGTCAACATTCTCGTGAACCTTCTCTGCACTCTCTCTCATGTTGTGCTGACCCATAGGCTCCTTCCAAAATAAGTACTAAACTCTCTCTACCCCATAACCCTCCATTTTCCTTTCATCCATGTGTCTGTCTAAAAGTCTCTTAAATGCCCCAATTATTTCAGTCTCCACCACCATCCCCAGCAAGGCATTCCAGACACCCACAAATCTGTGTAAAAAACGTACCTCTGATGTCTCCCCTAAACTTCCCTCCCTTCATTTTGTACAGATGTCCTCTGGTGTTTGCTGATCCTGCCCTGGGAAACAGGTGGTGGCTGTCAACCCTACCTATGCCTCTCATAATCTTGTAGACCTCGATCATGCCTTCTCTCATCCTTCTACACTCCAAAGTGAAAAGTTCCAGCTCTGCTAATCTTGCCTCATAAGACTTGTTTCCCAATCTAGGCAGCATCCTGGTAAATCTCCTCTCCACCCTCTCCACAGCTTCCACATACTTCCTATAATGAGGCGACCAGAACTGAACACAATACTCTAAGTGCAGTCTTACCAAAGGTTTGTGGAGTGGCAGCATGGCCTCTCTACTCCTGAATTCAATCCCTATGAATGTATCCCAACATCCCATAGGCCTTCTTAACTATCCTATCAACCTTGATGGCGACATTGATGGATGTATGGATTTGAACCCTAAGGTCCATCTGATCATCCATGCTCTTAAGTAACCAAACATTAACCCTGAACTCAGCCTTCTGGATAGTCCTTCCAAAATGCATCACCTCACACTTATCTGGATTGAAATCCATCTGCCACTTTTATGCACATTTCTACATCCTGTCTATATCTTCTTGTAACCTTCGACAACCCTCAACTCCATCACAACTCCTTCAACCTTTGTGTCATCTGCAAACTTACTGACCCATCCTTCCACCACTTCATCCAGATCATTTATAAAATCACGATCAGCAGGGATCCCAAAACAGATCCCTAAGGTCCTCCACTCGTCACCGATCTCCAGGCAGAATACTTTCCTTCCACTACTACTCTCTGCTTTCTTCCTACAAGTCAACATTTTATCCATACAGCCAAGGTTCCATTGATCTCATACCTTATGGCTTTCTGGATGAGACTCTCCTGGGGGATCTTGTCAAATACATTGCTAAAATCCATGTAGACCACATCTACCACCCTACCCTCACCAACTTATTTTGTAACCTCTTCAAAAAACTCAATTAGACTTGTGAGGCATAATCATCCCTTTGCAAAGCCATGCTGACTATCCTTAAGAATCCTCTTCATTTGTTTGCACACCGCTGACTTACTGATTATAATTCCCAGGCTTCTTCCAATTACCTTTTATAAACAAGGGGACTACATTTGCCATTCTCCAATCCTCCGGAACCTTCCCTGTGGCCAAAGAGGACTCAAAGATCATTGCTACTGCCCCAGCTATCTCTCACTTCCCACAGCAACCTGGGGTATATAGTGACCATCCCCAGGTACTTAGCAATCTTCATGTTTTTAAAAAGATCCAACATTTCCTGTTCCTTAATCTCTATATTGTCCAGCACATAGGCCTGTTCAATTTCGACCTCACCATGATCAATGTCCTTTTCTCTTGTTGATGCAAAGTTTTAATTTAGGACCTCCCCAATCTCCTCCGCCTCCAAGCATGTTGCCTCCTTCGTCCTTTAATGTCCCCTCCTTCATTCTCGCCATCCTTCTGTTCTTCACATACGCTTAGAAGACCTTGGGGTTCTCCTCAATTCTACATTCCAGGGCCATCTCATGCCCCCTTTCTTAAGGCCTTCCTGGCTACCATTTATTTCTTATGAGCCCTTCCAGTTTCCCACTTCCTGTATCTGATGTATGTTTCCTTCTTCCTCTTGACTAGTTGTCTGACCTACCTCATCGACCACAGTTTTTCTACCATCTTTATCTTGTCCCAGTGGGACAAACCTATCATGAACCCTGCACAAGTGGCCCCTAAACTTCCTCCACATGACTTCTGTGCTTTCACCCTTGAACATCTGCTTCCAATTTATTCTCGCTAATTCCTGTCTCATCCCTTCATAATTAGCCCTTCCCCAGTTAAGCACCTTCCAAATTTGGTGGCTTATATCCTTTTCCACAGCTATGTTGAAGCTAAGGCGGTTGTAGTCTCTCTCTCACTAAAATGCTCCCCAACCGAGAGGTCCATCACCTGACCAGGTTCATTCCCCAGAACCAGATCCTGTGTGGCCTCTCCTCTAGTAGGTTGGTCCAAATGCTGCGTCAGGAATCTTTCTCGTACACACCAGACAAACTCAGCCACATCTATCCCTCTTGCAGTCAGTAGGAGCCTGTCAATATTAGGGAAGTTGAAATCACCCTTATTTCCCGCACCTTTCCAAAATCTGCCTGCTGATCTGCTCCTCTATTTAACCCCTTCCCCATCTTCCTTTTGCCCTATTGCTCTGCTTCCTTTCATCCAGCTCCTGACCCCCTTCCCTCTCCATTCAGAGATAATCCCTCTCCAATCACTCTCTTCTACCCTCCTTCCTTTATCCACCTATAACCATAACCATAAAACCATTTAAGGAGCGGAAACAGGTGATCTTGAACCTTTTAGCTTATACTCCCCTCACCTTCCCCCCACACCTTCCCCTTCCTCCCTTCTCTCCTCTTTTCCACCCACCATTTTATTCAGGCATTTTCTCATACTTTTTATTTTTTATTTTTTACACAATAAACCATATTGACCAAAATACATACAGACATTTTTCTCTTGAATATATACAGTGTCATTTTCTCCCCTTTTTCCCCCTCCCTTCCCTCCATCCCTCTCCCCCTTCCCATTTATTCAAAGTTCAATCTATAAGATACATTAAATCCTTTAAAGAATGTCATCACTTAATAAAATAAACAAGGAATTTTTATCTTTTACTTTTATAAACTGAGTCAGTTCATTTTGTTGTCTTCTCCTTCTGTCATTTTAGGTGGTGGAGGTTTATTGTATTTCATGTATGGTTCCCATATTTGTTCAAATATTGTGATGTTATTTCTTAAATTATATGTTATTTTTTCTAATGGAATACATTTATTTATTTCTATGTACCATTGTTGTATTCTCAAGTTGTCTTCTAATTTCCAGGTTGACATAATACATTTTTTTGCTACAGCGAGGGCTATCATAATAAATCTTTTCTGTACTCCATCCAAATCGAGTCCAAATTGTTTATTTCTTATATTACTTAGAAGGAAGATCTCTGGTTTTTTTGGTATATTGCTTTTTGTGATTTTATTTAATATCTGGTTTAGATCTTCCCAAAATTTTTTCACTTTCTCACATGTCCAAATTGTATGTATTGTTGTTCCTGTTTCCTTTTTACAGCGAAAACATCTATCTGATACTATTGGCTCCCATTTATTTAACTTTTTGGGTGTGACGTATAGTCTGTGTAACCAATTATATTGATTCATGCGTCACCTCGTGTTTATTGTATTTCTCATGGTTCCGGAGCATAGCTTTTCCCATGTTTCATTCTTTATCTTTATGTTTAGATCTTGTTCCCATTTTTGTTTAGGTTTACAGTTTGTTTCCTCGTTCTCCTTTCCTTGCAGTTTGATACATTGACAAAGGGGTGAGGCCTGAATCGGTTGTGGTCCTTTACTTCCTAAAGATGCTGTGTTTCTCCAGCATGACAATCACAGAGTCAACAGATTCCCGTTTAATTCCTAATTGTAGCTTATGGCTTTGAAGATACTTTTGTTCTGAAGTGAAATGTGAACACTTCCATGTAAATGATGGTTTTATATGGATTGTGAATTCAGACGGACCAATCATCCTGTGACCCTGTTGGAGGTATTGCAGAAAACTTGGGTCATGTGGCTGACAACCAGGATAGGGTGATGTTTGTAGTGCATTGAGAGGGAAGTGAACTAAGTTCTTACCTACACCCTCTCCCGTTCCTCCTTCATGAAAACAGTTTCTCCCCAGAACTCTCCAAAATCCCACCATCAAGAGATCTCCCAACCATGTGAGCTTTGAACACTTTCCAACCTAGTTGTCAATTTCACTCCATTTTTAACTTCCAACAAGCTTTTAATCCCACAGCCATGTGCTCCCCACAGCAATTACTGGCTCCAAATACATAATTTGCCTATCCTCAACCCCTTTAGCCTTGTCATAATCTATTTATTCCTCCTTGCCCACAAAACTTTGGTTCTGATACCTTTCCACATTTGCCTCTCCCCAAAAAACAGTTTTCATCTAGCCGACAACACCCCCATCAATCCCCGCCATCTACTGACTCCATTTTCATCACTTCACACCAATCATCTGTCCATTTGGAAACATCCGACATCTATAAACTAACATTTCTAATTCTTTCACTCTGAATATGCAGGCATCCCCATTATCTCCATCTCCCATCATCCCCACACTCCCATTATCTCCACACTCCCATTATCTCAACACTCCCATCATCCCCACACCCCCATTATCCCCATATCCCCACCATCCCATTATCCCCACCCCCCCATTATCCCCACCCCCCCATTATCCCCACACTCCCATTATCCCCACACTCCCATTATCTCCACACTCCCATTATCCCCACACTCCCATTATCTCCATCTCCCATTATCCCCACACTCCCATTATCTCCACACTCCCATCATCCCCACACCCCCATTATCCCCATATCCCCATTATCCCCATATCCCCACCATCCCATTATCCCCACCCCCCCATTATCCCCACACTCCCATTATCCCCACACTCCCATTATCCCCCACACTCCATTATCCCCACACCCCCATTATCCCCACACTCCCATTATCTCCACACTCCCATTATCTCAACACTCCCATCATCCCCACACCCCCATTATCCCCATATCCCCACCATCCCATTATCCCTACCCCCCCATTATCCCCACACTCCCATTATCCCCACACTCCCATTATCCCCCACACTCCATTATCCCCACACCCCCATTATCCCCACACTCCCATTATCTCCACACTCCCATTATCTCAACACTCCCATCATCCCCACACCCCCATTATCCCCATATCCCCACCATCCCATTATCCCCACCCCCCCATTATCCCCACACTCCCATTATCCCCCACACTCCATTATCCCTACAGCCCCATTACAAGGTATGATTTATTTCAAAAGACATTTAGACAGGGATATGGATAGGAAAAGTATTTAAATTGATATTTTTTCAATTTCTATTTTAATTTTTAAATTTAAACATAAACATTTTGGCCCATGAGCCCGTGGTGCCCAATTGACTTACAACCAACCCCTGGTACATTTTTAAGGGTGGGAGGAAACCAGACCCCACTGGAAAAACCCACACAAACACAGGGAGAAAGGAGGGAAGCCCAGTCCCGATCGCTGGCACTGATACAGCTTTGCGTTCACCACTACGCTAACCTAAGAGGGATGAGAGGCATATGGGCCAAACACTAGCGTGGGTGCATAACCTGGGCTGAAGGGCCTGCTTCTGATAATGGTAAGCTCTGTTCCTTTAAAATAATGTAACTGTGAAACTCTCTGAGCCAAAGACACTGCCTTACTTTGACATTTCGTGCACTATTTTTATTCATTGTTGTAAAGTGGTTTAGATGAATGTTTGCACTGTGATGTTGCAGCAAAACATCGAATTTCATGACTTGTTCAGACAACAAATGCAGATCCTGATTCTATCCTGGAAACTGCATCCTGTGATTGAATCAGTCACAATGTGCAGTCAGCTTGGATGCCAGTGTTTCAGGGGAGAAGGGGGTCCTCTAGTGGTGCAAATTGTCAACTGCACAAACAGTGTAATTTTGTCGGATGAGATGATATGATGTGCATTTAATTTTTATTAAAATTTTAGATGTACAGCATGGTAACAGGCCCTTTCAGCCGATGAGTCCATGCCACCCAATTACATCCAATTGGCTTACAATCCCCGGTATGCTTTGAATGGTGGGAAGAAAATGGAGCCTCTGGAGAAACCCACGCAGACACGCAAATCCCAGTCCCAATCACAGGTGCTGTGACCACTATGCTAACCAAATTTCTTACCTGCTGCAGCCAAACATAAGTTGCATTATATTTTTATTTCATTATAATAAAGTCCTAGCTGTGCCCTAGAATTAAACAAACTGTTACGAGCCCAGAAGACTCCCAAAACAAGCAGCAACAGAAATTCACCAAGACAATGGTTCCTTAAACAGAATTTGCTTTTAATTTTCATCAAGCATAATAATATCAATCTTGAACTTATATTATTAACTTGACCTAAGCTTATGTGTATGTAATATTTGTGTTCAGGAAAGTTCTTTGTTTCACTGTCCAATTATTCATTTTTCACTTCTCCAAGTTCACTGACAATTTTCATACTGTGCACAATATTCAACATTTATTATCTTCACCAGGGTCTGCTGCTTTAAATTAAATTGTTACCGCAAAGGAAGGTTTTTGTTGGTTTCTGAGAGATGTTGTTTGATTGTTGGACACACACACAAAATGACCTCCTTCAATCAGCCACTTCAGTGCCTTACTGAAGAAACCTTCGCCCCTCATGGGTTTTCCAAAAGATAACCTCTTCTTTCAGGTGACCACAGAGTTCTTCTTTTTCCCCTATTCCAGGAGAAACACATTAACCAGCCACATCCTCCTGTAATTGACTACAAGGGTTGAGAATAGGCTGAGCTCAGAACTCAAACCCCGTCTTCAAATGGGGTCTTTCTTATAGCAGGAGTGCAAAGCCTGCAGCCTCCCACACCAACTCCTGCTGTAAACCTATCTCTCTCTCTCTCTCTCCAAAGAATCATGTTTTATTTTCCTTCTCTCTGTTTTCAAAACCACATGACCCCTCTTAGAATAGCAACCAGCAGTTTAAACTTCCGCCACCAGTCTTAAAAGCACAAGATTTTCAATTCTTGATCCTAGGCCTGTGGTGAATCTCTGCCAAGCTGCCTGTCTCCCCTCTGGCGAGCCTTGCTGTACTAACATTGGCTGTGCATTATCTCCACTGTTAAGGACACTCCCCTTGGGTATAACTGTGTATGCACCCATTGTCTTTCATTATTGGACCATTAGTTTCTGCTAATAAAAGCCATGATTATTGTTTGACCACATCGTCTTTGTCTACTTCATCAACTGGCACTTCAAGGCCCTGGCCCTGTGTAAACATTAGCACCTACTTATAAAACTGTCACGTCCATTGTTTCAGCAGAGTCACTGTAGACTTGTCGGCTCCAACTTAGGCAGAGCTCTTGCATTTTAAATGGTTGTCTTTTGTGAAATGTTAACATCTGTTTGTGAAGTGTGACCTAAACTAAACCCTCACAATCTATACCTTTTTAAGATGTTTTTAATCATAATTTTATTAAGCAAATCTGAAACAAAACGGAGCCAATAATTATCTCATATTTTCATTGGCTCAAATTAATGGTATTTTTATATTTTGTTAGTGGTTTTCCACACATTGAGAAGAATTTGAAAGGGCTTCTGAGCTATAAAACTCTAAGGCTCCGTGGTTCTAAAATGATAGAACTGTGAAACTGCATCCTTTCACTGAATATGTTAAGAAATCTTCTTGTGATAAATCAGGCAATTTTTTCAATTCTATTCCCAAAGTTCACTGAAAAATGTTGCACTTTGTTTACTGAAGGTGGAAGCCTGATTTCACCTGATCATCCTGAAATACACAGAGGCTAACAACAATCATTTTCATCTTCCTGTCAGTTTTCAATTAACTCACTCGGATCTCACCCCAGACCCACAGTAGATGGCTAAATGACTCTCTGAGTGACAAATGTTCAAGGACGTGACCAACCTGATAACAGGCTGTTAATGCACAAAGGTGCTGGAGAAACTCAGCAGGCCCTGCAACATCGATAAGAGGCAAAGATATATTACTGTTTCAGGCCTGAACCATCATGGTACAAGAAAAGGCAAGCAGGCACATGGATAAAAAGAGAAGGGGAAGAGGGAATACAAAGCATGGGGAGGAGCTCAGTCATAGGTGAACATGGATAGGAGAGCAGGAGGGAAAAGGTGATTGCTGATTGGGTCAGGGGGCTAGAGGAAAGAAGACAAAGGGACAGGGAAATGGAGAGATGGAGTGGGTGGTTGACAGAAACTGGAATAGATGATGTTAATGCCATCCAGTAAGAGGGTGGCCAGGTGGAAGATGAGGTGTTGTTCTTCCAAATCGTGGTGACAATAGACAATAGACAATAGACAATAAGAGCTGGAGTAGGCCATTTGGCCCGTCGGGCCAGCACCGCCATTTTAGATCATGGCTGATCATTACCATCAGTACCCCTTTCCAGCCTTATCCCCATAACCCTTAACTCCTTTACCCACAAGAGTCTTATCTAACTCTCTTTTGAACACAGTCTGGCAGTGCATGAGACCATGGATGGACTTGTTGGCATGGGAATGGGCCAGGGAATTGATTGGGCTGCCACTGGGAGATCACTGCCACTGCAGCAGGCAGAGGTAAGGTGCTTGACAAAGCAATCCCCCAGTTTCTCCAATGTAGAGGAGACCACCGGATGCAGTAGATGACCCCTGCAGATTCACAAGTGAAGTGTGGCTTCACTTGGAAGGACTGTTTGGGGCCCTGAGCAGCGGAGGTGCGGGAACAAGTGTAGCACTTTCTGCGGTCACAGGGGTAGGATAGGTGGGAAGGGATGAGTGGATGAGGGAGCTGTACCCTGCAGAAGGTGGAGAGGGGAGCTTTACTTGTTCCACTTTCAGCAGACTGCATTGTTTGTGCAGCAGGTAAGCAGTTTTACTTTCGTGAAAACCAGTGAATGAGTATGGTGGGACAGAGAGTTTTATATTAGTCCCAGATTTTGTTTTGGATTCTTCATTTATTAAATGTGCCTATTCTCCACAGGAGTAATTGCCAGTGGCATGCCTCATCAATTCCTGTGGAACTAAATGCAGATGATATTTTCTTTGTGTTGGGCTTTGATACCCTAATTGCTGGTTATGAGTTGCCATGGGGCAGTCGTCTAACATTATCCCTTTCAGAAGAGTTCAAAGTATCTGAACCTCTGCTTTATTGCTGACTTGAATCAATTGCAATGGTAACAATATGGACAGTATCATTACACAACGCAGCTTGAACCACTGGAAAGGTTCACACATGTGAGAAGCACATGTAGGAATATAGGGAATACCTCTGTCATGGAAAGAAAATTAAATACAAGATGTTCAGTAGAGCAGAACTATTCACAACAGAGCATTGCCACAGAGACAATGGAAACTGATCTAAATAATGTGAGAGATGGCAGAGATCAAGACGCTCCAGAAGGGTAAAAAGAACCAATACATGCAAAATGCTGGTTATAGCATTTTATTTCACGGAGACAGGCCCTCCTACACAACCTATTCATGGTGACCAAATTGTCAACCTCAGCTAGTCCTGTTTTCCTGCATTTCACCCCTGTCCCTCTAGATCAGCCATTCTCTTGGGGTGGGGGGGGGGGGGGGGCACAGCACATTCATGGAGAGGGCCAGAGACTGAAATTGTGAAATTTTTTTAAATGTTCTTTTTTTTTGTGTAGTTGGTAAGAGAGATGTATGGAAAAAACCATCTAACATTGACTGCTTCACAGGGATGGGGGGCCTATAAACTTTGAGCCAGGTCCTAAAGGGGGCCGTAGCCAAAAGGAAACCTTGAGGATGGCTGTTCAAGATGTCTCCAGTCCACGTGCTTGTCTAAATGCTTTACTGTCGTTATGGTGGAGATGGCAAAAGACAAGATGAGTTAAAATATGAATTCGAACAGATCACATACAAACATGCTGTTGAAAGAGTTTGATAAAGTGGCATCTTTCAGTCAAGATTCTTGGCCCAGAATCTGTCTGCCTGTTCCTTTACCTGAATTATCACCTAAAAATAAACTGACTGATAATTAATCACTTGTATATTTTCTGCAACCTGATGCTGAATTTGACCTCATAGCAACCTGACCACATTCAGTCATTTATTTTCTTTTTAAAATATTTTATTGAGTTTAATATGCAGAATTGACAGTTACATAATAATTCATTTGTGTAAGCATGCACAAAAAAATCTAATGAGAAAATGTAGATAAAACTACATCAATATTCAAAATCATTATTCTTATTATAATATATATTGATTGTTAAATATTCTATACCTTCCACTCCATTGTAGAATGTGTTCTTTCATTAAATGCTGAAAAAATGTTTGATCGGGTAGAATTGGAGTATCTATTTGCTGCACTAGGTAAATTAAAATAATGTACCAAGTTTAAAAAATAATTCCCTTATATTAACCATGTGTCAACAGTTGTTTTCTCCTATTAACCTAGTTCAGCATTAGTGGTTAGGTTCTCTAGCTTAATTGCAGGGAAATCTGGGAAGTATTAATTCCACAAGTCCAACAGGCAATCAATTGGTAACTGGGCTCATGTTAGTCCTGGGTCCAATCAAGGCTTGTGAAAGTACTGCGTTCACTTGTTAATCACCAGCAGAGTCTCAGTCCCATCTATCAATTAGGCCTCCACCTGGTAGGTGCATGCATGAGTCTGAGGTCTGCCTCCTGCAGCAGAACTCGGCTCATGCAGCGTTGCTCACGGGAGGTTTACTTTTTTTAAAAAGACTCTCTGTTCTCCTGAGTTATTTTGTATCGAGACTAGGTTTTTTTTAATAATTGATTTTATTTATTCTTTTGTAAGTAACAGACTTTTCAAATTATTCACAGTGAGCTGACAGCTTCTGTAAGGTAAATTTTCTCCACCCCTCCTCCAACCAAACACCAACTGGTGTATTCCCAGCACATACCCGATGGATAAATTTAGAATATGTGAGACCATCACGCCCAAAGGCTAATAAATGGAACTATTTCACTTTATTCTATTCAACAAAGGCTGAGGGCTATGGGGCAGGGGGGCAAGGTCGAGGGAGGGGACCTGATTAATGCTCAGCCTCGGGTCTGGGTGGTAGTTAATCCACCACTGCATTCCACCCCAGCATCTGCAGACTTTCTTGTTTAACCTCCTTGTTGCAATTTCTATTTCTACATGAACCTAACAACCTACCTGAAATTTTACTTTTCCAAGTAGTTGCCTTGACTTTGCAATCTTCACATGGTTCTGCAATGCCTCTTAAGCCATGAAATTTCCAGAAACATCTGATTTATTTGAACAAATTAGTCAGTGAGGAAGGCAACACCATTATAGCACCACCGATCAGGACCAGGGTTCAAATCCCATGCTGTCTGTAAGGAGTTTGTATGTTCTCCCTGTGTCTGTCTGGGTTTTCCCCGGGGGCTCCAGTTTCTTCCCACCCTTCAAAACATAGCAAGGATTGTAGGTTAATTGGGTGTAAATTGGATGACACGGGCTCATGGGCCGAAAGTGCTGTATGTCTAAATTTAAATTTAAACTCTGACCTCATATTTTTGATTATTTTTCATTTAAAATATGTCCTTCATAAGCAAATCTGACTCGCCAAAGTCTTTCTAATTCATCTAAATATTTATTTCAAAATTATCACTGAAATTATAAATGTTGGATCCTACAGTTGCCAGATTCAATTATTTACTTGTCTTCATTGGAACTACTGACCATTTATGATTCAACCTGAATGCTATAGGTTTAGAATTCATACAGGCCAAAGCAGGTCAGGATGATGGATGCATTTTTATATTGCATTGCAAGTGTATTATTCTAATTTTTTTTTTACCGTATATTTGGGAGATAGGTCAATCCATTTCTTAGTCTGATTTTTGTGATTTTATTCTATATCCAGTTTTCGGGCTGTCCGGGACTCCCAGAAACAACCCAGAATTTTTAAAATGCAAGTAACAAAGTAACAAAGCTGTAAATTAAGTAAGTTAAAAATAAACCTAGGCCTACCGGGGAGCAGTGCTGATGGCCTAAGGAGCTGAGCGTCAACATCGTGCTCCCAGTGGGCACAGGTTCCTTCACCTACCAGGCAGGAGTGTCAATGATGAACTCAGGGTCCCAGGTAGGAGCGGCCAGGAGTGGGGAGGTGTTTGAGGAGCGATGGCGCCAGCAGTGGAGAGGTGCTTCCAGCATCAATTTATACGCCAAATCAACGTTAATCTGTTTTTTTTTGTGAATTTAAGGACTCAAAAGTTTATCCAGTGAATAAGTCGACACCCCCATTTATAAGAATTTTTTAGGGTTTCGTGACTTGACTGGTACACCAAAATATACGGTAGTTGAATTTATATCTATCAGATGGCATTGTAGGTTTCAGCTGATGCAGCCAAGTCAATAAATGCAGCAACCCCAATACAAACCAATTCACACAATGACCCCAAATGACATTGCAATAATTAAACATATTGTACACAAAATAAATCCTAATTCTCTTCACCACCACATTTATTCCTATGGTCATTGTCCTTGTGGCGCTTGTGCAAACTTTCAGTGGACAAACATTCCTCCTTGTTTGATACATTACAACTTCAGAAGTACTTTACTGCACAAAGCACCTTCAGCTGATCCAAAGAGTGTGATTGATGATATGTAACTTCAAAGTTTTCACTTTTCTCACGTTCTGAACATTTTTTGAAAGCCTTGCTTTACAACCCCATCTCTGCCCCAAGTCAACTATCACAACCCAACATGAACCTTCATTATATTGTTGATCTTTTTTAATACAAGCTGGGAATGAACTTCTGGACCATAGAGGGTGAGAGGAGTGAAGATCAAGTGAAAATCAAAGAGAACACCTCTGCCCTCCTAAACTGATAATTCATTGACATTGTTACAGAATGGGTTAGTAAAATTATGATCAAATATATCTTAAAAGGGGTAAGAATGTAAGGTTTAGTTGTTAGATCATATTTCACAAACAAACATGTCAAGTGCCATGCAGGAGGAGACTTCATGTCTCCAATTGGCTTTGCCGAGACAATGGGAGAGGACTTGTGAGAGTTTTACAAGTAGGTGTTAATGGATCAGCAGGTTTGTACGGATGTTTGTAATGGATGTTTGTAATGCATGTTTGTAATGGATCAGCATGTTTGTATGGGACCCAGCCTCAAGAACTGAGAATCTTTTGCTATTAAGACCAGTGCCAGAAGTTTAAATTGCTGGTTGAAGGTTGCTGTTCTAAGAGGGGTCATGCGGTTTTGCAGAGGGAAAACATTCATTTTTTGGGAGAGAGGCTGAGAGATTCAGCAGCAGTTGGTGTTGAAGTCGGAAAGTTTGCAGACCTGCTGCAAGTCGTCATTTCAAGACAGGTTTTGAGTTCTGAGTTCAGCCTGTTATAAATCTCTGTAGTCAATTACAGAGGTTGTGGCTGGTTAATGCATTTCACTTGAAATGGGGTGGGGGGAGGGGAAAAAAACTCTTTGTTTAACCTGGAAGAAGAGGTTATCTTTTGGAAAAACCCAAAAGGGGGAAAGTTTCTTTGGTAAGATACTTTTGTGTTGATCGAAGGAGATCAGTTTGCATTTGCAATGAACAATGGAGATCTCTCTGAAACCAACAAAGAACATTCCTGAGTGGTTACAACTTACCTTAAATCACTAGAGCTTGGGGAAGATCATCAATGTTCAATTCTGTGCACAGGATGAAAATTGCCTGATATCAGTGAATTTGGAGAAGTGACTAGTGAATGATTGGACAGTGAAACAAAGAACTTTCCTGAACACATAGACATTACATACACATGCGCTTAAAATTAGAAGGGTATTAAGTCAATGGTTCTCAACCTTTTTCTTTCCATTCACATACCACTTTTAAGTAATCCCTATGACATTGGTGCTCTGTAAGGGATTGCTTAAGGTGGTACATGAGTGGGAAAAGAAGGGTGAGAATCACTGCTCTGGACCCAATTGTAACTGAAATATTTTGGTTGAGAAAAATTGTCATTGGCCCATTTTCTTTGAAGTTATGAAACCGTGCACATAACGAGTCAATTACGTATGGTTAAAACAGTGGTTTTCAATCTTTTTCTTTCCACTCACACATCACCTTAAGCAATCCCTTACTAATCACAGAGCACCTATGGCATAGGGAATATGTGAGTGGAAAGAGAAAGGTTGAGAACCACTTTGTTATAAGTTAAATATTGATCTTATTATTCTGTATTAAAAAAATAAAACTATTTTTGTTTAAGTAGCCATTGTCTTGGTGAATTTCTCTTGCTGCTGGTTTTTGAGTCTTTGGGCTCATTTCAATATTGGGGAGATTTAAAGTGATGGAGCAAAAATTTGCAAAGATGTGGGGGAAAGCATGTTAATGCAGATGGTAGTTAGGATTGGATATTCACTGCTTATGAGGACGATGGGAACCAAGTCATTTAGGGATTTCAAGAAATAGGACTGCAATTTCAAGCAAATATTGTGGTAAACTACTGTAATGTATAATTATCTGGTCAAGCATGCCTTTTGGCTGGTTGTACCTGTGTCACCTCCCCACAGCCCCCTGCAACTCAATGCAGGACAGCCAAACAATAAGGATATGCTCTGCCCTCAAGTGTATTAAAGCCTATTGGTTTCTCCACAATTCTCTCCTGAGTAATTGATGGTGCATGAAATATAACAGGCAGGTTTATGAGGAATGGGTTAATCTGCAAAGATCCAGTGCAGACTCAGTTAGCTTAGTGGCCTTCTTTGGTACCACAACAATTCTGTGATTCACTGACCATTCCTGTCAAACACAGGGAGTGAGTACTGATGGGATCTCCTTATGGATTTGCCGATCCCACATAAATATAAACTTTCTTTCCCCACAGGCATGCTGAAAAGCAATTGCGCAAAGCAACCCCTGGCTGTTTCTCGGGCACTCACCTATTTTTTGACCCTATATTTATTTGTTAACCTCTGTTTGTTTCTTTCTTAAATCCACCCTGGAGCCCATGGATGCTGAGAATGATGGGAGAACCTTCCCTACCACCCAGGATGAGAAGCGTAAACTCAGCATTTGGTCAAGAATTGACGTTTGTTTCTTTTGGTTGATTTAACGCTACAAATGAACATGTCCCTTAAGACCACACAAGCAGCAATTTTTGCATTGGTACTTTACTTAGCTGTGTCATCAAATCCATGGCAAATAAATAGTGGGGATGAAAACAAACCTTTAGAGCATGATGTTTCCAACTTTAGTTCCAGTTACTTTATGGAAACAGTGATGATAAAGTGTTAATCGCGGAAGCCTTATCCAATGTTTCCAGTCAGGCAGACAAAGAAGGACAGTTGCCTTTTGGCATCTTGAAGGGTACAAAGAGCTTGCTTGTTAACCCTTTTTTTTTGAGTGTCAGGAACATTAGGAGAAACAGCTCCTAAATTGAGGAAGCACTAAATAGCAGATGAGGGGAAATTAAGGTAATAACGGGTACCTTCAATGGGGAAGTGCACTATTTTAAGGCAATTACAAGGAAATTTTCAATTTAAATGTCCAGAAGGAAATCACCAGAATTCTTTGAATGAAAAGACCTTGAATTCACTGGAGCCAATGAAACAATTTTCAAAGAAGTCCATTCTCTGTAAAACTGTAAGTCTGTTGGATGAAGGTTTAGTCATCAATATTCATTATTATACAGGAATATTGAATGAAGCCAGCATGTCTTCGATGGAAAATGATAAACTGATGCTTTTGAAAAACAAGAAAAAATTTTGAGTGAGGTGTAAGAATTGGAATATTTTAAAACATTGCGTGTAAACAATTGTACACAGAATAGACTAGAGGGGTGGCACGGTTGGTGCAGCGCAACACCTTTACAGCACCAGCGATCAGGACCAGGGTTTGAAACCCGCGCTCTCTGTAAGGAGTTTGTATGTTCTCCCCATGTCTGTGTGGGCTTTCCCCAGGGGCTCTGGTTTCCTTCCACCGTTCAAAACGTAGCTTAATTGGGTGTAAATTGGACGGCGTGGATTCATGGGTCGAAATAGCCTGTTACTGTGCTGTATGTCTAAATCAGTTCTCAACCTTTTTCTTTCCATTCACATACCACTTTTCATAATCCCTATGCCATTCAGTGCTCTGTGATTAGTAAGGGATTGCTTAAGGGAAGGTTGAGAATCACTGCTCCAGATCCAATTGTTAATAAATTATTTTGCTTGAGAAAAATTGTCATTGGTCCATTTCATTTGGAGTTATGAAACCGTGCACATAACAAGTCAATTAAGTACAATCAAAACAGTGGTTTTCAAACTTCCACCTATATCCCACCTTAAGCAATCCCTTACTAATCACAGAATCCCCATGGCACAGGGAATATTAATAGTGATGTGTGAGTGTGAAGAGAAAGGTCGAGAACCACTGGTCTAAATTTTAAAAAAAAGATGAGCATTGACTTAACCTAGCATATATTCAACTGTTTCAGGTATCACTGTAACTTTAAAAACTGTATGGAGTTTGGAAGATATGTGTCTTCCTTCTTATTGACCATAGTTGCACCTTTAACATTATACTCCAGGACCTAGGTCTCAATACCTGTCACTGCACGCAGATACTTGACTTGCTGACTGGCAGGCAGTAAGGAATAACGATTAGCAACAACATTAACCCGAGCTCCATAATGCTACACACTCAGACCCCTTCAGTTTGCCTTATGCACTCGTGGCTGGCAGCCAAATACTGCTGTGACTCCTTCCAGAAGTTTGCAGATGATTCCACCATCATCAGGTGGATTTTGAACAATGACGAGACAGGGTACAGGAAACAGATAGAGTCCCTGGTGTCATGCTGTTCAGCCAAAAACCTCTATCTAAATGTCAGCAGCACAAAGGTGCAGGTCGTTGCAAGAAATTAGGGAGGGGGAGGTGAGGGAGTGATTGAGGGGAGCACACACACCCCTGTCTTTATCAGTAGTGCTGAGATAGAGATGGAGAGCTTCAGGTTCTTGGGAATGGCTATCACATCAACCCATCTTGGTCCGACCATATTAATTATGCCAAATATAGCACATCATCAACTTTCACACAAGCCTAGGAAATCAGAATTAACCTCAATGTCTTTTATCAATTTTTATAGATGCTTCATACAAAGTATTCTGTCCACATACTTCACAGTTTAGTACAGAAACAGCTCTGGCAAGACTTACTAAATGAATGGTAATGCCCTGGAGAGTGTATGCAAACAGAGATTTAGACATACAGGCACATTGTTCTATGAAAATGGAAAAACAGGCCAACAGATGGTAAAAAAGACATTTGTCATGCTTGAGGGCATTGAGTACAGGAGCAGGGACATCATGTACAAGATACATTTGTGCTATTGATCACATGTCGTATTGACCTTTTCCATCGATTGTCGTGGTGGAGAAGCTTGTGTGGTCCTGAGATCCCGAGAGTGATGCAGTCTGGAGCTGTGCTCCTGATAGGGCCACCCATGGTGGTAAGGTTGAGGGTGAGGTCCCTGACAAAGAACAACCCAACCAAGTCCTCAACGGTGGAGTAGGGCGGACAAAGTTAGTCTGAAACTCAATGGCTGTGAAGGCGGACTAAGGCTGCAACAAATCCATCAGCTCCAATCGTCATGGGTTCCAGGCCATTGAAACTAGTTGGTTGATTTGTGAATTATCATGTGCATCTTGGAGTGTAACATCAAGTACACATTAAACAAATTCATGCAGAGGTGTCTTCACTCTGTGGATCCACGGAACAAAGGCCATCATCCTCGACTATAAGGGTAGCCATGACAGCATTGACTGATTATTCCACTGACATCTATTTAGGCAAGTTCTATTGTAAAGTTTAGAAGACATTTAGACAGAAACATATGTTGGAAAGGCTTAAAAGCATATGGCCTGAATGCAAACAAAAGGGATGAGCATGGTTGACATGAACAAGATGGGCCTATTCATGGCTGGAGAATTCTATAACACTCAGACCACAAAAAAATGCAGAGTTGTGAATCCAGCTCAGACAATTACACAAATCAACCACCCTCCATCGACTTTGCCTTTACCTCCCTCTCTCTGTTCTTGCTGTTGTATGGAGACCATCACTGAACATCATGCCACAGTCCATGGGCAGCTCCAGAGAGCCAAATGTAATGGACCATCTACCCTCTCATCTACCCCATCAGGAAGAAGATGCACAAATCTTTGGCTGCACGGTCTGCATAGTAGTTAGCGCAACACCGTTACAGCACCAGCGATCGGGACCGAGGTTCGAATCCCGTGCAGTTTGTGATGAATTTTTACCTTCTCCCTGTGTCTGTGTGAGTTTTAACCAGGGATTCCAGTTTCTTCCCACTGTTCGAAATGTACTGGGGGGTGTAGGTTAATCAGGTGTAATTGGGCAGCATGGACATGCTATATGTCTAAAATTAAATTTAAAAGTGTAAACTCAGATCTCCACATTCAAGGATAGTTATAAGTGATGCTGTTACAACATTAGCAGATGTGATTTTCCCATATAAATCTTTTATAGATTTTTTTAATGGATGAGTGTGAGCTCTGTCGGTGTGTGTTTTTATACTTTGTAGTAAGGGGGAGGGTTTTTTTATATGAAAAAGTTTAATATATTGAGAGATTGAAGATTTTACTATGTATATTTATAAAAATATTAAAAACAAAATATTAAAAAAGAAAAAGGATAGTTTAATTCCTCCTGTTATCCGAATCTGGAATGGACCTCTGATGGGTAGAAGGTGATGCCTTTGTGCTGTTTAACCACATTTTTCTCTGCACCCTGCACTTTGGCAAGAGGAAGGAACCTGGAGGAGAAAACCCATTGCGACGCAGGGAGAACTCTCTGCAAACTCATCACAGACAGCACCCGAGGTCAGGAAAATGGAGTTTAAAAATTCTGTTTGCACCACAGCAATAATGTATAACTGTACCTCTCGCATACTGGTAAATTGGAGCGGACATATTTTAATGCTCATTTTCTGTTATAATTTCAGTATCTCATTGCCACTGTGAAACTAATCTGTTTTGGGACCTTCACTGTTAAATTATTCTCCACATTAAATTCACTCGGATTATTTCCAAACTCCTCTCGCTTTTCTGGGTCTCTCTGTTTCCCTTTCAGGAGACAAACTATCTATTGATGTACCATAAACCCATTGAATTCCACAGCTGCCTTGACTACACTTCCTCCCATCCAGTCTCTTGCAAGGGCTGCTATCCCTTTTATTTTTTTTCCATCTCTGCTGCATCTGTTATCAGGAGGGGGCTTTCCTCACTGCAGAAAATGGCTTTCCCTCTGGTACAGTTGATGGAGCCCTCACTTACAATCCCGCCATTTCCTAGACCTGCTCTTGCACCCCTCCTCCACAAAGAGAGAGAATTTCTTTCTTTCCACAGGCACCATTCTTTCAATGACACCCCCATAAATGGCCTCTCCATCTGGAACCTGGTGGGAATGTAGATTGTGGAGAATTATATGACCCCCCCCCCCAACTGAAGCCTAGTCAGAAGTCACCTCACCTGACAATCAAGGCCTAGATCCGCCCACCAGTGAGGCTGATGCATGATTGGCACAGGCAGCTGACATGTGATTGGTTCTCCAAGTGAAAATCAATGATTAGATCTGCCCACAGGTGAGGGTGATGCACGATTAGTCCTTGCAGCTCACATGAATGGGTCCTGCATTGAAAAAAGCTGACCACATGCAATCACCCTCTCTCTGTTCTTGCTGTTCTATGGAGACCATCACTGAACATCATGCCACAGTCCATGGGCATCTCCAGAGAGCCATATGTAATGGACCCTTTTCAGATCTTGAGCCGTGGGCGATGCTGGAGACCAGGTTCACTTGATATACTTGTTAGCTGTAATTAATTTATTGTTTTTCCAGTGTGTTGTGCCTGCTAAAGATAGAGAAAGTTGGTAGTACTATGTGTTTAACCCTCGCATTCCCAATTGGGAGTCAAGAATATTTAACAGTGATTTTTATTTTTTTTTTTATTTTTTTTATTTTTCACACCATAAATCACATTAGCCATGATATACACTTTTTCTTTTTCACACATATACAGTGACTTTTTCTCCCCCCCCCCCCTCCTCCCAAGCCACCCCCCCCCCCACCCACCCCCCCCCTCATCCATTTTAGGTATACAATCTAGGTTGCATTAAACCAGTCAGACAATGTTGTCATTCAACAAAAATACACCAGAAATTCTACTGAGTCCATTCTTTTCTTTCCTTCTCCTTCCATCAACTTAGGTAATGTTTGTCCCCGGTAGGTTTTCGCTATTGTATTTAATGTAAGGCTCCCATATTTGTTCGAATATTTCAATATTATTTCTTAAACTGTATGTTATTTTTTCTAATGGAATACATTTATTCATTTCTATATACCATTGTTGTATTTTCAAATTATCTTCCAATTTCCAGGTTGACATAATACATTTTTTTGCTACGGCTAGGGCTATCTTAACAAATCTTTTTTGTGCATCCTCCAAATCAATTCCAAATTCTTTGTTTTTTATGTTACTTAGGAGAAAGATCTCTGGATTCTTTGGTATATTGTTTTCTGTTATTTTATTTAATATCTGATTGAGGTCATCCCAAAATTTATCTACTCTCTCACATGTCCAGATTGCATGAATTGTTGTTCCCATTTCTTTTTTACATCGAAAACATCTATCAGATACTGTTGGGTCCCATTTATTTAACTTTTGCGGTGTAATGTATAGTCTGTGTAACCAATTATATTGTATCATACGTAGCCTCGTATTTATTGTATTTCTCATCGTTCCAGAACATAATTTCTCCCATGTTTCCTTTTTTATCTTTATATTTAAATCTTGTTCCCATTTTTATTTAGTTTTACCATTTGTTTCCTCATTCTCCTTTTCTTGCAGTTTAATATACATATTTGTTATAAATCTTTTGATTAACATTGTATCTGTAATCACATATTCAAGGTTACTTCCCTCTGGTAAACTTAAATTGCTTCCTAATTTATCCTTCAAGTAGGATCTCAGTTGGTAATATGCCAGCGCTGTATCTCCAGTTATATTGTACTTATCTCTCATTTGTTCAAAGGATAAGAATCTACTTCCTGAAAAACAATTTTCTATTCTTTTAATCCCTTTTTGTTCCCATTCTCTAAAGGAAAGGTTATCTATTGTAAAAGGGAGTAGCTTATTTTGCGTCAATATTAGTTTTGGTAATTGATAATTTGTTTTATTTCTTTCTACATGAATCTTCTTCCAAATATTGAGGAGATGATGTAATACTGGAGAAGTTCTATGTTGTACCAATTTTTCATCCCATTTATATAATATGTGTTCAGGTATCTTTTCCCCCATTTTATCTAATTCTAATCTCGTCCAGTCTGGTTTTTCCCTTGTTTGATAAAAATCTGATAGGTATCTTAATTGTGCGGCTCTATAATAATTTTTAAAGTTTGGCAATTGTAAGCCTCCTTGTTTATACCATTCTGTTAATTTATCTAGTGCTATCCTCGGTTTCCCCCCTCTCCATAAAAATTTCCTTATTATTTTCTTTAACTCCTTGAAGAATTTTTCTGTCAGTTGTATTGGCAATGCCTGAAATAAGTATAATATCCTTGGAAAAATGTTCATTTTAATACAGTTTATCCTTCCTATCAGTGTTAGCGGTAGATCTTTCCAATGCTCTAAATCGTCCTGTAATTTTTTCATTCGTGGATTATAATTGAGTTTATATAATTGGCCTAGATTTTTGTTTATTTGTATACCTAGGTATCTTATTGCCTGCATTTGCCATCTGAATGAAGATACCTTCTTAAATTTTGAGAAATCCGCATTATTCATAGGCATTGCTTCACTTTTATTTACGTTTATCTTGTAACCCGACACTTCTCCATATTCATTCAATTTCTTATATAATTCTTTTATTGATAGTTCTGGTTCTGTTAAGTACACTATAACATCATCCGCAAATAGACTGATTTTATATTCCCTGTCTTTTATTTTTTTTCCTTTTATATTATTATCTATTCTTATCAATTCTGCTAGTGGTTCTATAGCTAGCGCAAACAATAAAGGTGATAGTGGGCATCCCTGCCGCGTTGACCTGCTTAAGTTAAATTGCTTTGATACATGTCCATTTACTGTCACTTTCGCTAACGGTCCCTTATATAATGCTTTAATCCAATTAATATACTTCTCCGGTAAACTGAATTTTTGCAATACTTTGAACAAATAATTCCATTCTACTCTGTCGAAGGCCTTCTCTGCGTCTAAAGCAACTGCTACTGTAGGTGCTTTATTTCCTTCTACTGCATGAATTAAGTTAATAAATTTACAAATATTGTCTGTTGTGCGTCTTTTTTTGATAAATCCAGTTTGGTCTAAATTTACCATTTTCGGTACCTGTTCTGCTAATCTGTTTGCTAATAGTTTAGC
The DNA here is from genome assembly GCF_036971445.1 of Narcine bancroftii. Classification (NCBI taxonomy): domain Eukaryota; kingdom Metazoa; phylum Chordata; class Chondrichthyes; order Torpediniformes; family Narcinidae; genus Narcine; species Narcine bancroftii. The sequence goes on along the minus strand of NW_027211970.1, from coordinate 317,054 downwards.
TATTATCTTATAATCTGTGTTTAGCAAAGATATTGGTCTATATGACGCTGGTGAGAGTGGATCTTTCCCTTGTTTTAGTATTACTGTAATTATTGCTGTTTTACATGACTCTGGTAAGCTTTATGTTTCATCAATCTGGTTGATTACATCCAGGAGGTGCGGAATTAATAAGTCTTTAAATGTTTTGTAGAATTCTATTGGAAATCCATCCTCTCCTGGTGTCTTATTATTTGGTAATTTTTTTTATTATCTCTTGTATTTCTACTGTTCCAAATGGTTCTGTTAATTTATTTTGTTCCTCTATTTGTAGTTTTGGTAGTTCAATTTTAGTTAGAAATTCATCTATTTTCCCTTCTTTCCCTTCGTTTTCAGTTCGGTATAATTGTTCATAGAATTCTCTAAAGTTTTCCTTAATTTCTTTTGGATTATATGTAATTTGTTTGTCTTTTTTCCTTGATGCCAATACCATTTTCTTAGCTTGTTCTGTCTTAAGCTGCCATGCTAGGATTTTGTGCGTTTTTTCACCTAGTTCATAATATTTCTGTTTTGTCTTCATTATATTCTTCTCTACCTTGTATGTTTGTAATGTTTCATATTTTATTTTTTTATCCGCCAATTCTCTTCTTTTAGTTGTATCTTCCTTCATTGCTAATTTTTTTTCTATGTTTACTATTTCCCTTTCCAACTGCTCTGTTTCCTGATTATAGTCCTTCTTCATCTTGGTTACATAACTTATTATTTGCCCTCTAATGAATGCTTTCATTGCATCCCATAGTATAAACTTATCTTCCACTGATTCTGTATTTACTTCAAAATACATTTTTAATTGTTTTTCAATAAATTCTCTAAAATCCTGTCTTTTAAGTAGCATGGGGTTTAATCTCCATCTATACATTCTTGGAGGGATGTCCTCTAGCTTTACTGTCAATATTAAGGGTGAATGGTCCGATAGTATTCTCGCTTTATATTCTGTTTTTCTTACTCTATCCTGCATACGAGCTGATAACAAAAATAGGTCTATTCTTGAGTATGTTTTATGTCTAGCCGAGTAGTATGAGTATTCCTTTTCTTTTGGGTTTTGTTTCCTCCATATATCCAAAAATTTCATTTCTTGCATTGATTTAATTATAAATTTGGTTACTTTGTTCTTTCTGTTAATTTTTTTCCCCGTTTTATCCATATTTGGATCCAAATTCAGGTTGAAATCCCCTCCTATTAGTATGTTCCCTTGCGTATTCGCTACCTTCAAAAAGATATCTTGCATAAACTTTTGATCTTCTTCGTTAGGTGAATATACATTAAGTAGATTCCAAAACTCCGAATGTATCTGACATTTTATCATAACATATCTCCCTGCTGGATCTATTATTTCCTCTTCTATTTTAAATGGCACATTTTTACTAATTAATATAGCCACTCCTCTTGCTTTTGAATTATACGATGCTGCTGTTACATGTCCTACCCAGTCTCTCTTTAATTTCTTGTGCTCCAATTCAGTTAAGTGTGTTTCTTGGACAAATGCTATATCAATTTTTTCCTTTTTCAGTAAATTTAGTAGTTTCTTCCTTTTAATTTGGTTATGTATTCCATTAATATTTAAAGTCATATAGTTCAGCGTAGCCATTTTATACTTTGTTTATCTTCTCTTTCCGTTTTTCCATCATTACCTTTCCTCCTTTTCCATTTCTGTTTTCTTATTTTCAACTCTTTATAAGACAACATTCCTACAACATCCAACATTTTCCTTATTCTCCTATTTATATTTTCTTTATCCCCAATCTCCCCTTCCCCTCCTGAGTTGTCCTTTATCCCTTGTCGGACAACCACATCTCCCCTCTCCATTTGGGTTTGCGAATCCACTCGCAAGCGTCAACTGATTTTGCATTGACCGCTATTTCCCCCCACCCAACTCCCCAGAAAAGATTTCACTTTTTATATGTAACAAAGGTCACTCTTTTAATTCCCTCCTTATTCTCTCCATTCCATTACCTTTCCTTATTAATTCTTGTCTATACTATCTATATTTTCCTCTAAGTACAGATACATTCATGTATGCACATTGTATCTATTCACTCTTATACCTCTTTACCCACATACATATCAATCGTGATCATTTTTACTCTCATTACCCGTCTTCATCCCTCAGTCTATTTTTGTAATTGTTCTTCAAATTTTCGTGCTTCTTCTGGGTCCGAGAATAGTCTGTTTTGTTGTCCTGGAATAAATATTTTCAATACCGCTGGATGCTTTAGTATAAATTTATACCCTTTCTTCCATAAAATCGCCTTTGCTGTATTGAACTCCTTTCTCTTCTTTAGGAGTTCAAAACTTATATCTGGATAAATGAAGATGTTTTGCCCTTTATACTCCAGTGGTTTGTTGCCCTCTCTTACTTTTTCCATTGTCTTCTCCAGTACCTTTTCTCTTGTAGTATATCTTAGGAATTTTACTACAATAGATCTTGGTTTTTGTTGTGGTTGTGGTTTAGAGGCCAATACTCTATGCGCCCTTTCTATTTCCATTTCTTGCTTTAGTTCTGGACATCCTAGGGTCTTAGGGATCCAATCTTTTATAAACTCCCTCATATTCTTGCCTTCTTCATCTTCCTTAAGGCCCACTATCTTTATGTTATTTCTTCTGTTATAATTTTCCATTATATCTATTTTTTGAGCTAACAGTTTCTTGTGTCTCTATCGCTTTTTTTTATTAGATTCCTCCAATTTCTTTTTTAAGTCTTCTACCTCCATTTCTGCTGCTACTGCCCGCTCTTCCATCTTGTCCATTTTCTTTCCCATTTCTGTTAAGGTCATATCTATTTTGTTCATTTTCTCTTCTGTGTTGTTTATTCTTTTTCTTAAATCATTAAATTCCTGTGTTTGCCATTCTTTAAATGACCCCATGTATCCTTTAATAAGAGAAAGTACAACCTTTATCTTGCCTTTCTCTTCTTCTTCTATTTCACTGTACTCTTCCTCTTCCTCTTCTTCTTCCTCTGGGTTGGCCATCTGTTGTTTCTTTGGTGCCCTTTCCTCCTCTTCTTTCTTGTTTCTATTGTCTTCTGTGTTCTCTTCTTGCTGCAGGTGTTCTGCAGCTGTCGTTGCCAGCTGAGGAGATCGACTCCCCAGCTGGTCCCCCCTCCTGTCGGTGTGTTTTTTTTCATGCGCATCGCGCATGTGCGACTCTTCGCGCATGCGCGGTTGCGCACTTTTACTCGGCTCAGCGAGCCATTTTTGTAGTCCACTATCTACCGACCTGAGGGAGCGGGTTTCTCTCTCCACCGCGGGCCTCTTCGAACAGGTAAGGCCTTCACCTTCTTCCTCCATTGTCTTCTCTTCCTCTCTTCTTACCGTTGCTTTCGATTTTTCTTTTTTTGTCGCAATCTTCTTTCCACCTTTATACTCACTTTTCTTTAACTTTTATTTCTGTGCCTTTGTGTTTTCCTTTGTTTTTCCCGACTTTTCTGGAGAGGGCTGGAGTTCACCGTCCGGCCACTACTCCATCACGTGACTCCTCCCCAATATTTAACAGTGATTTATTCACACCCGATGTGTAGTAATTTGTGTATTGTTGCTATGAATGTGTTTTTTTTAGTTGTAACCATTGAGCAACTCAAGGCTGCGAGCCGTAGCTCCAAAGGGGAGACTGCAATGGATCTGTTCAGGATCCCAAGCAATGGCAACAATGGAGATCAGGCTCATGTGCATGTACTTGTTAGTTAAGCACTATACTGTGCTTGAGGGTGGTGGGTACTGAAGAATTTAAACTTTCATTTCTCAGTATACCAAGCCTGTGGGTAGTGGGGGCTGAAGAAGTTAACCCCTCATTTCTCACTATATTGTGCCTGTGGGTGGTGGGGGCTGAAGAAGTTAAACCTTCATGTCTCAGTATACCAAGCCTATGGGTGATGGGTGCTGAAGAAGTTAAACCCTCATTTCTCGGGATACTGTGCTTGTGGATGGTGGGGGCTAAAGGTTAAACCCTCATTTCTCAGAATAACGTGCCTCTTGGTGGTGGGTGTGAGTGTGTGCCCTTTTTGTGAATTCCCCTCTGTAAATAAAGACCACTATTTGTTCCTAATACGTGTCTAGCCTTTTCCCCATGGCACCCACGCCACATGGCAATACAAGCAGGGCTGGTTTGCCGTGAGGATGTGCACCACCACAGGTCTTTGGTTTAACAGAATGATTGCTTAGCACTTGGCCTCATAACTTGGAAATGGTGGGATCTCAGTGAAATAGCGATGATGTTCTTCTGTGAAGGTAATAAATCAAAGGCACTGGAAACAAAAAGGCACCATGAAATGATTAATGAAAGGGATTCTTGCAGAATTGGTGGTAACATGAGTCTACCCATCCCTTAAGAAAATAATTTAAGAGGTTTGGATACAAGACTAGCTGTACATCTCATCTTGGTTTATTCTGCATAGAAGGAAGAGGTGAGTGACACTGGGCAAAAACCAATGTTTCACACTTAATGTGGTGTTCCAGAATGCAAGCTAGGGTTAAAACTGCCCCAAAGTTTTTCCCTCTTTTCGAAGAATTGTCTGTAATGTAAAATCAAGGTTCAAGGTTCAGTTTTCAAGTTATTACATAAAATGCATGTGGTGATATGTTTCCTCCATTGTATATAGTTATTGTTGACTACTGTATACATGGAGCTGGCCTGCCCACTGATGACTCATACCTTGTGACTCCTCCCTCGTGATCTTAGGCCATAAAAGTCGAGCCACCTCACTCTTCCCTCCATTCCTATACCTGGATCAGGGTCAGCAAGGTTCTTCTGAATATTCAGGCCTATTGTTCCCTCAATCTAGTCTTGGTGGTTACTGGTAGTGCACTACAATACATAAAATATAATATCCAATGAAATGCTTTAACTTTTGTCTGCTGTATCGCAGACAAAGGGTCACCACAATCATTGCTTGGCACTGCTAACAATAAGAGAAAGAGAAGCAAAGAGAGTCCCTTCAGAGAGAGTGAGTGTGGGGGGGTGTGGCAAGATGGCGTAAGGAATAGACGTGCCTTCCAGTCCTCTCCTGACTCTTTGTTATTGTTTTGTCTATAAGTGCCCGTTAAAACTTTTTTAAAAGTTTATAAATAGTTAGAGGTTTTGAATTAGCTCCTAATGGTACAATTGTTAAAAAAAAAGTTTAAAAAAAGGCAACAGATCGCTAAGAAACTGTATTTCCCGAAGTTATCTGAGCCTACCTGTTTACAAGAAGCCAGGACTCAGCGTGGAATGGATCTAGGAGAAGAAGTGCAAGACTCGGCAACGGAGCTCCGCTCTTTACCAGTAGGGCTCTTTAAAGATGGCGCCCGGCAGCCTTTGGAACAAAGGGCTAGCCAGACGTGTGTACTTCAATCAATGCCCGCTATGAGCGCTGTCACTGAACCTTTGATAGTTGGAACAGCTGGGATGCCGCCAGCTGAAGACCCAACTTTAAAGAGACATTCACCGATCGATGTAGTGGTGGCGCTGCGAAATGCACCACCAGTTATAAAGGCTTCAATAGATTTTGATGTAACGAAGGCTCTTGATACAATATGGGTTAAGGATAACCCTGACTATCAGTCCTCTGATATTGCTGAGGAAGTTGTGGCAGGGGTTTCTACACGTAGTCATACTGCAAGAAAAGAAGTTAAACTAAGGGAAGGAAAAGAAGATCCTTTGGTTATTCAGAAACAGCAGGATCCTACTGTGCCTGAATTTATTCCACTTGATATGCTTATTAAGAATCTTGAATTTAAGTTATCTTCTTCAATAAAAGAGATAGGTAAATCTTTAGTTCAAGTTAACACTAAGCTTAATACCTTGGTGGATATTAATACTCAACAGATGGTTGATTATGGAGCTTTTAAGCTTGAAACGAATTAAAGACTTGATGTTTGTGACCAAGGTAGAGTCGAGGTACAAGATCAATTACAAGACGTAAATAAAACAATTGAAACTTTACAAATCCAGATAAAAATTTAGCGAAAAAGGTTGACTATTTGGAGAATCAGTCTAGACGGAACAACGTAAAAATTGTTGGTTTGCCAGAAGATATACAAGGACCAGATCCAAGGAAATTTTTACCGAATGGATTCCACAAGTGTTAGGACAAGATAAGTTCCCAGAGGGCTTAATATTGGAACGTGCTCATAAAGCTTTGAGAAGAAAGCCTTTTTCAGGACAGAATCCAAGACCTGTTCTGGTTCGTTGTTTAAACTATTATGATAGAGAGACAATTTTACATGTGGCTATTAGAAATGCGCAACAAAATAGATCTCCTTTGATGGTTCAGAATAATCAAGTTTTTTTTTATCCGGACTTAAGTCAAGAAGTTGTGTCTCAACGACGTGAATTTAATCCGGTGAAAGAAGTGCTATGGAAAAAAGGATATAAAGCAACATTTAGATACCCTGCAGTATTGAAGATTTTTCAAGATGGATATCAACCAAAATTTTTTGATAACCCTAAGGAAGCTATGGACTTTACTCAATCATTACCAATTACGCAATTTCAGGAATGACGTAGTCCCCAACGGTCTCTAAAGAGAGTGGAGATGCAAGATGGGAGTCGAATTTCAAGAAGAAATAGAAGCAATGGTGGTCGGAGTGACAAAGCTCATTAAAAAAAAAAATTCTGAGAAGATTTTAGATAATGATTATGGTTTAATGTGAAATGGGAGTTGGGAGAGGGAGCTGGGTGGGCATTATTTTCCAGAAGTTGTCAGCTACGTGTGAGTTATCTCACACCCAATATTTTGTGGGAGTTACCGCATTGAGCGGTTAAGACAGGAGGAGGTAGTTATAACCTCTTACCTGTTTATTTTACTAATTTTTGGATTTAGGAGTGAAGTTTTTTTTTAATTATTTCTTTTTAAAGAAAAATTAATTTTTTTTCTTGTAGTTTTAAGAGGGGATAAGGGAGGGTTTTTTCCTCTTTTCTTGTTTTTTTTGTTTTTTTTTCTTTTTTTTCTTTCTTTTTTTTGTTTGTTTGCGTTGTAAGAAATGTCTAAGTTAAAGTTCGCTTCTCTTAATGTTCAGGGTTTAAATAATCCTATTAAGCATAAGAAAGTACTTGCTTACTTTAAAAAAATTAAAAGTTGATGTGGCTTTTTTACAGGAAACTCATTTAACAGATAAGGAACATTTGAAACTTAAACATGAGTGGGTTGGACAAGTTTTTTATTCTTCATTTAATTCAAAGGCGAAAGGAGTGGCAATTTTGGTGCACAAGAATCTAAAATTTCAGTTACAGAATGAAGAAAAAAATGGTGGAAGATTATTAAAATTGAATTGTACAATTTTTAATGAGGCTTGGACTTTGCTTGACGTTTATGCTCCGAATGTTGAGGATACAGCTTTTGTTGTCGATATGTCTTTATTACTTAGACAAGCAAATTCTAATGTGATGATTGGGGGAAATTTAAGTGTGGTATTGGAGCCTTTATTGGACAAATATCCAAGAGTAATTAAGAAATCTAAGATGGCAGTACAAGTGACTAATATGATGACAGATTTGAATTTAGTTGATATTTGGCGGAGATTTAATCCTACAGAGAAAGATTTTTCTTTTTATTCCATAATTCCATAATTCTTTTTCAAGAATTTATTATTTTTTAATTTCAACACATTTGCAGGATAAGGTTATATCCGTGGATTATAAGGCTAGGTTGGTTTCAGATCATTCATTACTATTATTAGAATACCAGAGTTCACAAGATGTTCAGAGAACTCCAAGATGGAGATTTAATACTATGCTATTACAAAAACCAGAGTTTATTAGTTATTTAAAAAAACAAATTGAGGTTTTTATTAGTAATAATATTAATTCTGTTTCTAGTCAGTTTGTTTTATGGGATGCAATGAAAGCTTTTTTGAGGTCAAATTATTAGTTATGCTTCTAAAGTAAAGAAAGAGAGATTCAGAGAGATTGAAGATTTAGAGAAAAAAATAACTGTTATTGAAAAAGAATTTCAAAAAAATGCTACCGAAATGCAAAAGAATCAATTAACTAATTTAAAATTTAAATATAATGAATTACAAACATATCCATTTGAATGTTTAATGAATCAAACTAAACATAAGTTTTATGAATGGGGTGAGAAAGCCAATAAAGTTTTATCATGGAAGTTAAAAAAGGAACAATTATCTAGGATTATACCAGCAATTAGAATGAAATCGGGTATTACTTTTAGACAAAACGAAATTAATGAGGAATTTTGTAATTTTTATAAAAAATTATATACTTCTGAATGTAAAGATGTAACTGAAGATGCAATAGATTCTTTTTTGAAAAATATTAAATTGCCACAACTGAATCAAGAAGATAGACAAGAGTTGGATAAATCTTTTACAGAAAATGAAATTGAAATGGCGATAAGAGATATGCCAAATGGAAAGGCATCTGGTGAAGATGGGTTTTCTATAGAATTTTATAAAACTTTTTATGTTGATATATCTTTTATTTATAAGGATGTAATACAGCAAATTTATAAAACTTGTCAACTACCTGAATCTTGTTCTAATGCAATAATTACAGTTATACCAAAAAAAGATAAAGATCCTTTACAGGTTTCTTCTTATCGACCAATATCGTTGCTAAATGTAGATTATAAAATTGTAGCTAAAGTTATGGCTAATAGATTAGCTCAATATTTACCTAAAATAATACATAAAGACCAAACAGGATTTATAAAAAAAAATAGATATGCGTCTGATAATATTTTGCGTTTAATTACTTTGATAAATAAATCTAAATCTCAAATGAATTATCCAATAGTGGTTTCATTAGATGCAGAAAAGGCTTTTGATAGAGTGGAATGGAAGTTTTTATTTAAAGTACTTGAGAAATTTTGTTTTGGTTCCTCGTTTATTGGATTGATAAAGGCTTTATATAATAGTCTACATCACCTTTGTTGACCTCACCAAAGCCTTCGACACCGTGAGCAGGAAAGGGCTTTGGCAAATACTAGAGCGCATCGGATGTCCCCCAAAGTTCCTCAACATGATTATCCAACTGCACGAAAACCAACAAGGTCGGGTCAGATACAGCAATGAGCTCTCTGAACCCTTCTCCATTAACAATGGCGTGAAGCAAGGCTGTGTTCTCGCACCAACCCTCTTTTCAATCTTCTTCAGCATGATGCTGAACCAAGCCATGAAAGACCCCAACAATGAAGACGCTGTTTACATCCGGTACCGCACGGATGGCGGTCTCTTCAATCTGAGGCGCCTGCAAGCTCACACCAAGACACAAGAGAAACTTGTCCGTGAACTACTCTTTGCAGACGATGCCGCTTTAGTTGCCCATTCAGAGCCAGCTCTTCAGCGCTTGACGTCCTGCTTTGCGGAAACTGCCAAAATGTTTGGCCTGGAAGTCAGCCTGAAGAAAACTGAGGTCCTCCATCAGCCAGCTCCCCACCATGACTACCAGCCCCACCACATCTCCATCGGGCACACAAAACTCAAAACGGTCAACCAGTTTACCTATCTCGGCTGCACCATTTCATCAGATGCAAGGATCGACAATGAGATAGACAACAGACTCGCCAAGGCAAATAGCGCCTTTGGAAGACTACACAAAAGAGTCTGGAAAAACAACCAACTGAAAAACCTCACAAAGATAAGCGTATACAGAGCCGTTGTCATACCCACACTCCTGTTCGGCTCCGAATCATGGGTCCTCTACCGGCACCACCTACGGCTCCTAGAACGCTTCCACCAGCGTTGTCTCCGCTCCTTCCTCAACATCCATTGGAGCGCTTTCATCCCTAACGTCGAAGTACTCGAGATGGCAGAGGTCGACAGCATCGAGTCCACGCTGCTGAAGATCCAGCTGCGCTGGATGGGTCACGTCTCCAGAATGGAGGACCATCGCCTTCCCAAGATCGTGTTATATGGCGAGCTCTCCACTGGCCACCGTGACAGAGGTGCACCAAAGAAAAGGTACAAGGACTGCCTAAAGAAATCTCTTGGTGCCTGCCACATTGACCACCGCCAGTGGGCTGATAACGCCTCAAACCGTGCATCTTGGCGCCTCACAGTTTGGCGGGCAGCAACCTCCTTTGAAGAAGACCGCAGAGCCCACCTCACTGACAAAAGGCAAAGGAGGAAAAACCCAACACCCAACCCCAACCAACCAATTTTCCCTTGCAACCGCTGCAATCGTGTCTGCCTGTCCCGCATCGGACTTGTCAGCCACAAACGAGCCTGCAGCTGACGTGGACATTTACCCCCTCCATAAATCTTCGTCCGCTAAGCCAAGCCAAAAAAAATAATAATCCGAAGGCTAGAGTTGCTACCAATGGGCAGATTTCAGAATCTTTTGATTTAACAAGGTCTACTAGACAAGGATGTCCATTGTCACCTGCTTTATTTGCTATAGTTATTGAACCTTTGGCACAATTAATACGTCAAAATGAAAATGTTAAGGGTATGAGAGTTTTGAATGAGGAATATAAGATTAATTTATTTGCTGATGATGTCTTATTATATTTGGTGGATCCGGATTTTTCTTTACCTGCAATTCAAGAATCTTTAGCAAATTATGGTCAATTATTGGGCTATAAGGTAAATTGGACTAAAAGTGAAATTTTGTCAATTTGTAAAGATGATTACTCAAGAAATAAAAATATTACAAATTTGAAGTGGACTAAACAAATTAAATATTTAGGAATTAATGTTAATACAGAATATCAAGATTTATATTCAATTAATTATCTTCCTTTAATAAAAAAGATTAAATTAGATTTGATTAGGTGGAAGGATTTACCTTTGGGTTTATTAGGGAGGATTAATACTATAAAAATTAATATTTTTCCTCGGATACAATATTTATTTCAATCAATTCCTTATTTTTAAAAAAAAAGTTTTTTTAAGGATTTATATAAAGCAGTTAGAGAATTCTTATGGAAGGGAAAATTTCCGAGGGTAGCAATGAGAAAATTGATGTGGGATTTTCAATTTGGAGGTTTAAGATTACCAAATTTTCAATATTATTATGAGGCAGCTCAATTTAAATTTCTCAGTGCTCTAATGAATATTGAGGATCTGCCTAGTTGGGCAAAGATAGAAATGGCAGTCATTTTAGAAAAATTTCCACATGAATTTTTGTTTCGATGGAATAAAAATTTATTACGAACTTATGATGTACCACTATTGAAACATTTAATGAATTTATGGATGAGTAAACTTAATAAATTGGGGCTTAAAAATAAGTGGTCTGGGCGATTGCCATTATAAAATAATCAGCTTGTTCCTTTTACAGTCTCCAATATCATTTTAAAACAATGGGAAAGGAAAGGAATAAAAAAAATTTCAGATTGTTTTTTCGAAGGATGTTTTTGTTCTTTTGAGGAACTACAAAGGAAATTTGGTATTAGTGGAAACTCTGTATTTGTGTATTATCAGTTAAGATCATTTGTAAAACAGATATGTGGTCGGCATATGATTCTATTGCCTGAAACTAGTTTTGAGGAATATGTGTTTTCAATACCAAAAAAGGGGTATATATCTGATTTATATTGTATTTTACAAGAAAATGAAAGTAAGAAAGATTGGGATAAAGATAAGTTGAAATGGGAATAGGTTTAGGTTCTACAATAGCTGAAGAAACCTGGATGGAAATTTGTCAAAATAGTATTCGGAAATTGATTAATGCTAGATTAGCGATGATTAATTATAATTTTATACATCAATTATATTTAACACCAGAGAAATTTAAAAAATTTGCTCTTAGTAAGCTAGATTGTTGTTTTCACTGTGATCAGACGGCTAATACTTTTTTACATACTGTTTGGTTTTGTGACCGATTGCAACAGTTTTGGAAAGGTATTCAATCTATATTTAATAGTTTATATAATATCTATGTTGTATTAGATCCTGATATATTTTTATTAGGGAATATGCAATCATTAATTGACTTAGGATTAAATGATTATCATATTTATTTTATCTATTTAGCCTTAGCGGTGGCCAAGAAATGTATAGCACTTACTTGGAAAGATGGAAATATATTAACTTTGGATAGGTGGTGCTTAGAGATGAAATCCTGTTTAATTATGGAAAAGATATCTTTCTCAATTCAAGATAAGATGTCTTTTTATAAGCTGAAGTGGACTCCATTTGTTAAGTACATGCAATTAAGTTTGACTTAAATATGTTTTTAAGTGTGATATTTTAGATTTGATGATTCTTTTTTTTCCATTATTATTTTTCTTGTAGGTGAGTGTGGGAGGAAAAACCCAACACCCAACCCCAACCAACCAATTTTCCCCTGCAACCGCTGCAACCATGTCTGCCTGTCCCGCATCGGACTTGTCAGCCACAAACGAGCCTGCAGCTGACGTGGACTTTTACCCCCTCCATAAATCTTCGTCCGCGAAGCCAAGCCAAAGAAAGAAATATATATATATAATTTTATTAATTTTACTAACTCTTCACTCTTTATTTTGGGGGGGAAGGGTGGGTTTTTTATATAGATTTTATTTTTTCTTCATGGCCATATTGGGGGGGGGGGGTTAATTGGATTTAAGTTAGGTTACTAATGTTGTATTGTAATCTTATTATTTTATTTTTTATCTTTTCTTTAAATGTAATTTTTCTTTTTATTCTTGTGATAAAATCTTTAAATAAAGTTTTTTTAAAAAAAAAGAGAGAGAGTGAGTGTCTGTGGGTCTGCCCCCAGCAGTCCCACCACATACTCCAGTTCAAACCTTTGGCCACCAGAGATCGTAGTCCAAACTGCCGATATGATCAGGAAGCCTTCAGTGACTGAAACCCTTCGGGAGCCATTCATGCCCTCAGCACCCTCTCAAATCCCAGTTCCAAAGCCTGGCTCCTCTAAGGTAGTCTCCAGCAGCCCACATCCTGTATGGGTCCTTTGTCCGCAAGTTGGCATCATCCTGCAGGCTGTGTGAGTCCTTTGACCACAAGTTACAAACAGCTTACAGCCTGTATGGGTCCTTCAGTCGCTGAGCCTCTTGCTGGTCTGCTGTAGTGGTCACTTTCCCCATTGGGTCCTCTCCCATGCTTCTTCTTCTGAACATGGGTCAGGGATAAAGGGATCAGTGTGTTTCTGGTGCCCTGTGCCAGTCTGCTACTCTCCCGGAGTCTGTCACCCCTTGTGCTACATTGCACAATGCAGACGTCCGTGGTTGATTAATTAAATTTTCTCCTTTAGCAGGTCATTTAAAGTCTGCATGGAGACAGTGGAATCATGACCAGGCAGTAGGACCCTACAGAATAGAGATCTGTCTCTGCTTCCGATGCTCCTGGGTCCACACCAATGGCAGCTCCAGCAGCACCAACATTTTTTGCATTAGGGAAAGCAGGAGAACAGAATGAAGATTCTGTCAGCTCAGTAAAGACATCCAGATGATGTGCTGTGTCCCTGGTCCCAAGGTATGAGATGTTTCAAATCGGGACTGGAAAATTCTGAGGGGGAGAGGGTGAATAGCCAGAAGTCTTGGTGCATGTTGGTACCAATGACACTGGTAAGAGAAGTCAGGAGATCCTGAAGAGGAATTTCAGGGAATTATGGAGGAAGATGAGAATCTAATCTCAGGATTATTGCCTGTGCCACTCACTAGTGAGGGCAAGAAACACAAGATCAGGGAGATAAATGAGTGGCTGAGAAACTGGTGCAAGGGGCAGGGCTTCAGATTCTTTTGGGACAGGCATGACCTGTCCCAAAAGAATGGGTTCCACCTGTACCCAAAGCTGACAAAGGGAAAATAGCAGTAAAGTGAAGATTGTGTGCAGGAAGGATGACAGGCAGTGACGAGTCACAGAGACACAGTACATTCAAAAATCAGTCTATATTATACTTAAATGCACGCAGCATTAGAAACAAGGTGGAGGATCATACTGTACACCTACAGGTTGGAGGGTACAATGCTGTGGCCATTACTGAGTCGTGGATGACATGGGGAGCTGAAGGATACATGGTCTATAAGAAGGATAGGCAGGGAGGTAGAGGAGGTGCATGGTAAGCAACAATATTAAATCATTGGAATGAAGGGACATAGGATCAGAAGAGTTAGAGTCCTTATGGGTTGAGTTAAGGAATGGTAAAGGTAAAAGGGCACCAAAGGCAGTGAAATACTGGCCCCTAAATAACAGCCAGGATGTGGATCACAATATACAATTGGAAACAAGGCATGTCAGAAGGACAGCGTTATGATAATCATGGGGGATTTCAACATGAAAGTCAGGTCAGCAAGGGATCCCAGGAGAGAGAATTTGTGGAATGCCTACAGGATGGATTCTTGGGGAAGCTTGTTGATGAGCCCACCAGGATTGGGTGCTGTGTAATGAACCAGAGGTGTTTCGAGAGCTGAAGGTAAAAGAACCCTGAGGAGGCAGTGGTCACCATAGGACTGAGTTCACGTTGAAATTTGCAAAGGAGAAGCTAAAGTCTGATGTGTCAGGGTTTCAGTGGAGTAAAGAAGATTACAGACACATGAGAGAGGATCTGGCCAAAGTCGATTGGAAAAGCACACTAATGGGGAAGACATCAGATCAGCAATGACTGGAGTTTCTGCACGAAATGAGGAATGTGCAGGACGGGCATAAACCGAAAAGAAAGTTGTCAATGGAAAAATGAGACAAATGTGACTGAAATAAAGCACTGGTGAGACCTCACTTGGAGTACTGTGTACAATTTTGGGCACCATATTTTAGAAAAGATGTGCTGGATTTGGAGAGGGTTCAGAGAAGATTTATTAGAATGATACCAGGAATGAAGGGATTAGTATACGAGGAACAATTGTTGGCTCTTAGACTATACTTGTTGGAGTACAGAAAGATCAGGGGGAATCTCATAGAGGCATTTTGAATGTTGAAAGTCCTGGACAGAGTAGATGTGCCAAGGATGCATCCCATGGTAGGGCTTTCTTCCTTTTCTATGAATTGAAGCTCAAGTTTACTGTACCCACCATGATCACATTACCATTGTGAGGAAGGAGACACCCCTCCAGTCTCCATTGACCTATCTCTTGTAAGCCAGTGCATCTCCCCTTTCCCTTCTTTCCCCCTACCCCATCCCACCAAGTACTCGATTTTTGGCATTTCAGATGAAGGGCTCAGGCCCGAAACATTGACTGCCTATTGCTTCTCACTGGATACTGCACAACTTCCTACAGCATGTTTGTGTATTAAGGAAGGAGGCATTTTGGCAAACAATGCATTGATATTATATAATTCAAATAGTTCAACAAAATTTAGCGATCTCTCCATGAGGCAGAGTCCCTCTCTTGCAGATAATTGTCAATTTTGGAAGTATAATTCTCCTTCATGTTTCATTACAGATTCAGACAAACTAAATTATGTGATTAGGTTGTCCAAACAAATTTTGATTTGATTAGGTTGTCCAATCAGCATCGTTTACCTCCACAAATTCCACTTTAGATACAGCAAGTCCAAAGCCTCAGAATTCATGGAAAGATTGAGCTGCCCGCATTCATGGGTCATCTATTCACTAAACCCACACTAGACCCTAACTGATACTTGTTTTCAGAAGAAGTAAAACTCCCTAGACAGGACCTTTTGGACACAAATTCCACCTTGAGGTCAGGCTAGGAAAATGATTGCACATAGAAATGATGTATAAAGCTACAACGGAATAACAGTCTGCAGTTCAGAAACATCCAAAAACTATTACAAATAATAACTTTATTAAAATTGTCTGCAAAAATATAAACGTGCATTTTACCAAACAATTCAAAACACATGTGAAGGGACATAATTCCTTTTGTTCCTTGAAACTGCTGCACTGCCACAAGACTGGGCGTAGACTGGGGGATGGCTTTGTTGAGCATCTTGGCTCTGTCTGCTGCAACAGTGTGGATCTCCCAGTGGCCACCCACTTCAATTCTCTATTTTTTAATATATTTATGAAAGAAAAGAAACAACCATGATTACAAAAAATGAAATATAACAATATCAAAATTTAGACATGGTTTACAGAAAAAAAACTAAAATATCTACCAAAAAAAAACAACCCCCAAGCCCCTCTCCAAATCTAAAACTACACCCTCCCTCTATCCTACATCAAAACCCCCTACCAACCTCCCCCCCCCAAAAAAAAAGCAGAGAAAAAGAAGAGGAGAAAACCAAACACAGTTCATTTAATATATGATAAGGAGACTCGGAGGCTCTCAAATTCCTAAGTTTTCAAATTAAAATAATCCAAATATGGGCTCCAAATCCTTTTAAATACATAATATTTATCCCTTAAATTATAATTTATCTTCTCCATTGGTATACAAGATCTTAATTCCAAATGCTATCTTTGTAAATTAAGATCCACTTGATCTTTCCACGAAATAGCTATACATTTCCTCACCACTGCTAAAGCTAATCTCAAAAAAGCCTTTTGAAATTTATCTAATTTATAAAACAAACCCAATTCACTAATATCACCAATTTAAAAAGTTTTTGGATCTTAAGAAAATTTTACTTTCAAAATATTATGTAAACAATCTCTTACTACCCTCCCCCCCCCCCCCCATTTCAATTCTCCATCCCATTCCCTTGCTGACATGCCTGTCCATGGACTCGTCCACTGCCAGAATGAGACCACCCGCAAATTGGAAGAACAACACCTCATCTTCCGGCTGGGCACCCTCCCACCAGATGGCATTAATATTGACTTCTCTGGCTTTAGTTAAAGCTCCACCCCTTCAGTTCTCCCCCCACACCCCCCCCCACCCCCAAACTCCTGTTGTGAATGAGGAAAAAGTAAAACTAGTCTCCCACATTTCCATTAGGCTATGGAAATTATCTGATATGCTGCTTCAGAGGGTCCATATTAACCTTTTCCATACCAGCCCAGGCATATCATTCTTTTGCTATTTGCATAAAATTCACAAGCTTTACATTTGAAGCCTGTATTGTGTGGAAGGGTTCCTTTTTTGGGGACAGCAGGCAAGCAAGCCCGGACACAATGCGGTGCAACAATATATGTGCTTTATTAAAACAGTACATAGTAAAAGGCCTCTGGGCCAGTCCCTGAACAAACACAGTTAATCGCCGACAACATCCTGCACACAGGTTAAACCAAACAAG